>NC_142946.1:12429440-12431940 GCF_046866305.1 Octopus bimaculoides | reverse complement strand
GTCGCCTGCCGTTATGTTCTGACTTCAAATTCCGCCTAGGTCGACTTTGAATTTCATCCTTTCGAGCTCGATAAATTAAATACCAGTTACGTACTGGGGTGGATGTAATCTACTTAATCCCTTTGTCTGCCCTTGCTTGTCCCCTCTGTGGCTAGCTCCTTGTGAGCAATAAAGAAATAAGAAACACAAGCCAACTGAGATCACTATTGTGAACTTAGTGATCTTCAAATTTTATGTAAAAACATACGACTGTGATATTTTTTATCATATCGTTTCTCGACTGATCACCAAGAGTAATAATATTTTACTTTTTTTTGTATATTTCGACATTCTCAGGTTTTTTTGTTTTTTTTTACCATGGCGTCTTATCTCAGATCCCATGCATTGTCTCATCCCGGAGATATTCCATGCACTTCATTAAATATATGTATTTTATTTGCGACACCATTCTGAATATACCACCGCCATCGTTCTAACATTTAGCCATAAAAAAAAACACTAACCATGGAAACATATCTGTAATTATGAAGGAATCATTCATAGAAGTTATTTAAGAAGCCATACGTAAAAGTCACTCAGTATAAAGACTTGTCACACAGAATACATTCCTGCTGAAAGGTTAACAAGTAAAGTCGTCTACTGAAACTACTAAGAAGAATGCATTGAATATAATACCAAGTAACTTTGATATATAAATTCGATAAAACACAAATAATATCAAATAATATACAAGGAAGATAAATTCGAAATATTCATTTGATATGCCGGAAATTCTTACAGGCAATGTTACTGAAATCTCTGATAGTTACAGGCAAGTTAATGCACTGATATGTATTATAGAATATTGAATGATCTTCCATCATTGCTGAACAAATTTGTTTCCTTAACTCGGTAGTTTCTAATAAGAATATTTGTACAATCACAGATGTCTCATTATATACAATTTGAAATTTATGAATACGACATGGTAACGATGGTAATATGATAAGAATATATATATATATATATATATATATATATATATATATATATATATATATATATATATATATATATGTTTCTCTTATTTCTTAAGAGCTGGTTGTTATCCATCATGAAGTTGTTATTCAGCCCATGTATAACCTAAATATAATTCTTGTGATCAACAACATTCCATCCATAATTGTTTCAACATGTTAAGGCTATATTTTCCTTAAACATATGGCTTCTGATATTCATTGTGGAGAGTAATTTACTGCTATGTCTGACAAATCGATGGAACTTGAAAAGTGCGGTCGAATAGATTGCTGTGCGGTCGAATAGATTAAATTTGTAATTAAAATGTAATTAAGATTTTAAATGTAGCAACCGACTTTTTTCTTATTATCTTTTGGCCACACAAAAATATCCACATTACAAAAAATGCTGAATTCTTTATATGAGGAAGTATTTATTCATCTTATATAATATGCAACGATTATCTAAATAGCCTTCAGGTCTGAAAATAATTACTTTTTCACGTATAAGAATTATCAACTAGTGTAACCTTTATATGATATATTATTAGACACTGCGAACTTTGAAATATAAACAGAAAAATAGGAGACGCAAGTGTAAACAGATGGAATGAAGGTATAAAAGAAGGAAATTGGGATATAAGAGTAAGTGAAATTAAAATACAGGAAATAAAATGTGAAATATCAAAATTACAAACCTGAACAAGAAGAAAAATTTAGCAACGCTATGATGTATATTAGAAGTAAACTAAAAACGTAACATAATAACAATTGTATCCAAGGAAACTGTAATTTCATAAATAATCAATCTTGCCTTATCAAGTTGTTTTGTATTGCTCCAGAAATTATACATAAATCGGAGATCAACTTTACCAAACAGGAAGTTCAGTATCGTCCGCAATCAGTGTCTATGAACGATGGAATGCAATTAAAAAAACACAGAAAAGGTATTTCAATAATACTTCATATGTCAAGATTTTGGGAAAAATACTGCTACTAATTTTTTTTTCTCTTATACAGCGAGCATTAAAAATACTATACTAATGGCTGCAAGATCGAATGAAAACCCATTTTTACTCGGAGACCTTATATAAAAGAGAATATGTGTAGATCGTTACCATAAAATGCTTTAATTTTACCAAGTATTGCAATCAAAGATGATATTTCTTTGTTACCAGTATCGCCACCTTGACAACCAATTATCAGAAAGAGAGGGAGAGAGAGAGAGAGAGAGAGAGAGAGAGAGAGAGAGAGAGAGAGAGAGAGAGAGAGAGAGAGAGATTTGCCAACATAACATGGCAGTCTTGTTTCAGGACGAATGTTGCTGTAATTTAGCCCCAGAAGACATCATCTCCAGCTGGCTGTACGACACGATCTTATAAAATATAAGGACACAGATCGCGTCGTATAGCCAGCTGGAAACGATGTCTCCTGGGACTAAATTACTGCAACATTCGTCGCAAAGCATGACTGACATATTATTTATGATGGCAAAAATCTTTACT
>NC_142946.1:12399440-12424440 GCF_046866305.1 Octopus bimaculoides | reverse complement strand
GCCTGGGGAATGCTGTACTAAACCAAAGACTACTGCACAAGCTGACCTGACTGGGCAGGTACGTTGTCATAGTGCAATAGCAAATCACTGGACGCATGCAATTGTGGGCTTTTCCGATGAATAGCATCCAACAAACGCCGCAAATCGTCACGGGAACACTCCTTGACCAGGTGGAGCATACTCCTGATATACAATCGACTTGTAGACGAAGAAAACGGTCATCAGTTCGTGCTTTCTTCGGTTTCGGAAAGGTTCGGGTCTTCTACTGCGAAAACTAAGCTTTGTTTCAGGATCATAACCATAGACCCACGATTCGTTACCCCTTATAGCCGCTTTCAAAAAGATTGTATCGTTCCCGATACAATCAATTAGATGGAGACGCATTATGCAACAAAATGGTTCATATTTGGTTGATTAAAAATGTAATGGTAAGGATTTATTGACCTTTTTCTTTCCTTAAAAATCGACACGATCTTTCCGGACAACCAAATACATATGTGTGTGTGTTTCTCTGCGTGCATAATTATGTTGCATGCCATTATGTATAGCGTCATCTCATACATAATAGAGTTTTTCAATTGCATGAAGGGGGACGGGATAAACTACCTGCATTCACTTCCTATAAAAGCGGGTAGTAATTTTACATTGTCGTTATTCTTAGCGCAAGTTCTGAAGAATGCAGTTCGATCTTAACTGTTACTTTTACAAAGCTCCACTGGAAGTCACAAAGGAGCATCATCGGTGTGTTTTTCTTTATGAGTTAAATAAAGGTTACAACACAAAGTGTGAGGAAAGTTAATGCAGTATATGGCGATCAGAAAAGAAACGTCAGCCAGTATCATCGGTGGTTCCAGACATTTCGAGCCGGAAACTACAGCCTTGAAGACGAGCCTCATCCTAAAAGATATGTAGTGCTCGACGAGGACGTCCTGCAAACCCTGGTGGAACAAAATCCCATCGTAACTGATCAACTATCTTAGGCTTCAAGAAAAGGTGTTCTTCCATTAGGAGAATGCTCGGCCACGTACAAGGAGGATGACATTCCAAAGGCTGAAGCAGTTTGAATTGGAAACGATGCCTCACCCACCATATCCGTCGGACATTGCTCCATCTGATTATCATATATTCGGCACTCTTCGTAATCATTTGGACGAGAAGAATATGAATTCTGTAGACGAGGTCAGAACCGAACTGGAGGAGTACTTTACGTCACGGACAAGTGAATTTTGGAAGAGAGGCCGTGCAAGTCTGCGAGATAGATGGAAGAGCATTGTAGAAATGAAGGAGAGTATATTTTAGATTAAAAAAGATGTTTTAATTTTGAAAAATAAAAGAAGTATGAAAAAACCGCGTTATTTATGGGATGACCCAATATGTTTGCTCGTATGTATATTTGTATATATGTATGTATGCAGGTAAGTGTGTATGTATATTTACATCCATTTTATTTTGGTTAGTTTATTCTAAGCTGCAAATATGATGTCCACTGGATTTTATTTCTATACATTGGATTAACCTATTGGACAGAATGTGGTACAATTTATTGGTAAAATTATTGAATGTTTGCTTCTATGATTGGCTGGTTCATAGTTTCATATCAATATTATTTGGATGGATGCTCAGTATTGGCTTTTTGTATTTAATGTATGCGCGTCCTCACGCACAATCACATAGAGCAACGCGTGGCTAGATTGTGTAAAAGATAAAATACAGCATTTTTGCTTAGCATTATATACATATATATGTGCATGTATATATATAAACATGTATATATATATATATATATATATATATATATATATATATATATATATATATATATATATATACATATATATATATATATATATATATATATATATATATATATATATATATATATATATATATATATATATATATATATGCATACATACATATATATATATACATACATATATATATATATATATATATATACCCATGTATACATACATAAATATATATGCATACATGCACACTCACACACACACACACATATATATATATATATATATATATATATATAGATATATATACACACATGCATACTTTTGCCATTGATCGTGTGTATAGATAAATAAATAAATACATATGTTGAGAGATAGACAGATAGATAGATAGATAGATAGATAAATAGATAGATAGATAGATAGATAGATAGATAGATAGATAGTCGCTAACAAACACATGATGTCGTTCTAACTAGTAGTTATCTAGAAGAGCATGGCGTATATCTAATGTTGCTTCTATCGATCTGACATCATGCTATTAAAGTCACTCGCTTCATTTATCAGGGGCCCTGACGGGGATCACATCCCTATCTTTTTTTATGGCGCAACGAGATAAAAAAAAAATTGAAACAAAAAACAACAATATAAGTTGCAGCCAATCAGCCTTCACGTTTACTTTCAGTCTATGCTTTAAGCTTTCTCCTTAATTACCTGGTCTTTTGAAGACAATGATTTCTTCTTTTCTATTCTTTTTTTTTTTTTTTGCTGGATGTTGTTTTATTTTCCATTATATTTCCTGGTATGTTTTTAGAATCGTTATCATCACTTTCCCAGGTTTTATATCTTTTGTTTTTTAAGTTGCCCTTGTTTAATAGCATTAATAAGCTGTGCTCTATGTTATGCTCCGATATATTCAAGACAATTACATATACATATGTGTATGTGTGTACACACACAAACACACACACACACACACACACACATATATATATATACATATAAAACAAATAATAAATTAGTATCTGCATATATACGTACAAGTATACATGCATACACACACACACACACATACACACATATATATATATATATATATATATATATATATATATATATATATATATATATACACACATGCATATGCATATCTATGAAAATGTTTATGAATACGTAAATATAAGTATATTTATGTATGCGTATACCAATATACATATTTGTATGCGTATATATATATATATATATATATATATATATATATATATATGTATATATATATATATATATATATGTATATACATACGCATACAAATATGTATATTGGTATACACATACATAAATATATATATATATATATATATATATATATATATATATATATATATATATATATATATATGCGTGTATATATGTATACATATATTGGGTAGGTTAAACATTTCGTGCGGTTACTTAACCTATAAAAAACAAATTTCAAACTCAGGTCGATTTATTCCCCCGAGATTATAATTAGCGTTTCATCCCACTATCCCTGCCCTGTCACCATATTTTCAGAGACACTATTCCTTGCTGAAAGAAGTATCGGTGTCTACTGGTGTAAATTTCTCATAGGCGATTTGCTTACATCGTCATTATATTTTAGAGGTCTGCTCATGAAATGAACATATATGAGACCAAAAACAATAGAAATCACAAGGATATATATTGCACAACTTTGAAGGGAACGTCACCATTTCCCACACAAGCCACGCTAATTACTCTACCTCCACATTCCATAATTTTCATTCGTTTCCTCCATTTTCAGGAGGAGACAAGCACTCAAAAGGAAACCCACTCGTAGCATGTTTGCATAGAACTACGTTCCAATTACGAGCGTCTAAAGGATGTGCTCGTGCAGTAACAGACTGACGTTATTTACTTAATACAGGGCTTGACATTTGGTGCCAACAAAAAAAAAATCACACCTATATATATATATATATATATATATATATATATATATATATATATACATACACTGGGATCTAAATATACATATATAAATATATTAATACATGCAAACACACACATACACACATACGACGAGGTACCTAGCATAACCGGAAACAGATCTATATTTAAGAGATAAGGAATTATGTACATTATTTACAATTGACGGATATTTGTCCTCATTTTGTTCGTTGTTAACACAACGTTTCAGCTGATATACACTCCAGTCTTCATCAGGTGACTTGTGGAAATTCCAAACCTGGGTTCCCATTCCTAATGTACTTTCGATGTTATACCTTAAGGATGAGAGCCTTGGCCCGGAATTTCCGCAAGACACCTGATGAAGGCTGGAGGGTATATCAGCCGAAACATTGTGTTAACAACAAACAAGATGAGGACAAATATCCGTCAGATGTAAATAATGTAAATAATGTGTATCCAGAAACGTTCTCTGTGTGACATGCACGTTGTAGTTCAGGCTTCCGCCACTGGAAACCACTTTTTACGAAACTCCGGCATCAGTCCTCACACCGGCAGTATCGTATTTTGTCCTACTGTCACATGGTGCGTCCTTCATTTACAGTTGATCTTGCTACACCAAGCGAAAACAAGGAACCTTGCCCACCACTGCGCAAAACCAACAGTCAACATACACGGAATAGCCTCCTCCTCTAACGCCTACACAGTCGTCACGCCAAAATTTTTACTAAATATCGGGGGCCTGTTGCATCATCATAAAAGAAACATTTCTTTCCTGAGAGACCTTGCTGCATGCAATGAAGCCCTATGCATAGCACTCGTGAAAACTCACCACAGCCCTGATACAGAGGATGCAGAATAATAGCGAACAAAGAGAAGGGGAAAGAGCCATGGTGGAGTTACTGTATACATCCGTGATTACCTCAAACCCCAGCTCTTAGTATCATACTCTGTACAAAGTAAATGGAATCTGCACAAAGTAAATGTACGCGTTTTTAAATCAAGGCTGGACCTCTTTCTGTCGAGATGAACCCAGATGAACCTACCTCACTACATGTGAAAATCAGGGTAGCTACATCAAACTCTATTCTTCACCAAGTGCCACATATTGGAGGAGGCTCTCACTAATAACAACGTAGCAGAACGGCAGAGCATCAGCATGACCGCCTCTCTGAGTTGAAACTACAGAAAAAAATATCTATACACATATATATATATATATGTATATGTACATATATATATATATATATATATATGTATATATATATATATATATATATATATATATATATATATATATATATATATATATGTGTGTGTGTGTGTGTGGGAGAGGCGTCTGTGTGTGTATGTGTGTGTAAGTATATATACATATAAGCATACATACAAATGTTCAAACGCGAAAAAATTGTTGTCATTATGCATGTTTAGTGCACCTGTCTATAATATTCCCCTTATTTTGCCCAACTGGATGAATTTCGGGAATCATTTATTTTTTCTGTCAATTGAGTAGAATTACATGGCGATTTTAAGCAATAAGTCAATATTAGTTTTGTTTTCTTTTAACAATGTGTTTTTGAAGTTTTATGATGTGATATGTCTTAGTCAAGTATCATAAATTATATGACTGACAAAATGAAATTCGTAAGGTGAAATTTTGTCAGCATAGCTTGATAATTAAACTCCGCCTACGGTTGAAGAGGCCGTAGAGAAGTGAGTATCGGTTACTTCCAGTCTTGAGAAAGAAACGTGGAGGAAATGTAATTAGCTATTTTACTGTTCTAATCAAAATATATGAGACACACACGAGAATTTTAATAAGCTAAAATAAGATTAAGCTAGAACACATCAACATAGTCTAGACTCTAGACTAAGACATGTTCCCATACACCCAAATAAACATACACACATACATACATAGAAATGTAAATACATATATGTGTACATGCAAAAACACGCATATATACATATGTTTGTGTAGCAGAAACGTGTGATTGAGAATCATGTAATATAAAGCAATAAAACAAGTATTTTTATAACGTCAGTAAAACGTCAGGGGAAAAAATAACAATAAAGTTAGACAGGCATATTGAAAGAAGGGTATTATGATAAAAGAGAGAGAGAGAGAGAGAGAGAGAGAGAGAGAGATTGGGAGAGAGAGTGTGTGTGTGTGTGTGTGTGTGTGTGTGTGTGTGTGAGAGAGAGAGAGAGAGAGAGATAGAGAGAGAGAGAGACAGACAGACAGACAGACAGACAGACAGACAGACAGAGAATCAGCGGGAGAAAGAAAGGCAAATTAGTGAAAGCGCGGAAAAAAACTGAAGGACAGAAATAGAGGTTAGCTTAATGCACCAGGTGAAACGGGACGCTTTTGATTGCGGTGATTGTTTGATGAGAAATGTAGATAAATATCCCTTTTTTCATTTATTTAAAGGTTAATAGACGCATGCTCTGGTTCAGTTTCACTCCTTTATTTTTAGTGAAATGGTTATTTATCTAACCACCCAACTAACGGAACGATTTTATTTTCATTTTTATAATTTGTTGGTTCAGCAAACAATGAATTGTTTGTATGAGAGCTGAAACGGATTCAGTGCGTGTGTGTATTATTATTTGTGTAATGACCCTCTCAAATTACAACAAGGTAAGTTTCAAGAATCTAGCATACCAAATACAAAAGTGAAGTATGAATAATGAAACAAATATGGAAAATCAGTTTCTTTCCGAGACCTCTATTCCTCTCAATAACTTACAAAAATAACATATTCAACGGGTTTATAACACACATAATGATATTGTTTTGTGACTGGAGCAAATGTTCCTATATGCATCCTATAAAAGTTGTATTGATTAATTAAAGTTAAGCTGCTGGTATATAACTGATAAAGCAGCGTATAATTTTCAATCTGGCTGCACTATGACGCAATATATACAGTTACCATATACTTGACCTCTGTACACATCACTTGCCGATGTTTTGTTTTTGAGTCATATTGACAACTAAACATAAAAAAGAACTCATATACTTAGTCACAGAGAGGTAGGAATATAAACACAACCGTATGTGTGTGAATGTGTAGAGACACGTATGTATAAGATTGTATGCGTGAATGTGTTTGTGTGCAAACTTTGTACATAAGCACCAAGCATACGCACGCACACACACACATGCACACGTGTTGATATATGCACAGAGATTGAAACAAAGATAGCGTGTGCCCGATTCAGAGAGAGTGAGAGAGAGAGAGAGAAAGAGAGAGACAGACGGACAGATAGACACACAGACAGACAAAAAGACTGAGCGAGAAGTACAGAATGTTACACGCATACATAGATGGTATCAATAGTTGCAATAACTTAGACAGAAATTTCTGTGTTTTTCTTTATTCTAATTTGCCTCGGTTCCGAAATAATTTGATATGTTCGCCATTTTGTTTATTTTTTCTTTCCTACATTTCGTATTACGTAAAACGAAATGCTTTCGTATATTAATTGATTTTACATAACATTTTCTACTCTCCAAATATTTATTTGTTAATTTTAATTCTAGTCTTTTATTCTTTTAGAAATTCTTTCATTCCTTACATCATTGTAATTGCCCTTGCTGATGCGTGTTGTCTTCTTGTACTTTTTGTTGTTTGTAGTTAAAGTTGTTCGGTTTGTTATTTGAGAGTATTTTGCAAATATTTGCAATAAACATCATATAACTTTACGTGTTGTATTACTCATTTATTATTTGCCGAATCTGATATTTAACTGAAACATGTTTTAACAATTTTGCCTTTGAAAGAAAGGGGAAAAGAGTAAGAAGAAATATTCTTGGAGAGGTCACCAGCAATGAAAATATCATTAATATCCTACAGTGTAACCTTTCTTCCCAGACATCTAAAATGGCGATAGGAATCAGATTGCTAAAACGCAATGATTTTAGATTTAGTTTTTCTTCTGCAGTTTTCGCAATTCTTTCATTTATATTTTTCTTTCGAGAAATTTTGAAGAAAATAAATCCGTATCAAACTTGCTTCGCTTTTCTTGTTAATCCTCACACTTTTTCTGCTTTTCACAATTATCTCTATGTTTCAATATGCTTATATTCGAGAAATCCATTTATCTTCTTTTAGCCATCTATTTAGCTTATATCAGACATATCAAATACGTTAGATCTGAAAAAAAATAGAACATTTATTTTCATAATGAAAAATAACATGAATAATATCCATCGATATTATATATTTATAGATAATAAATATCATTTGTTTGTCTGTTTGTCATTTTATCGATATAGACTTGTTCCAGGGGGGCATCGATATTTTTATTTTTATTTCCATCTGGAAATATATCAATATTTGTGTATGAGTTTATGTGCTATATATTTGTTCGTATCAGTTTCATCGATTTAGTAAAAAAGACATGTGACGTATCGATAAATTTTGCAGATTATTTTGAGTCATGAGATTGATACGGTTGATATATTGAATTCCAACTTCTTTAAGCCAACACCTTCACGAGGATCGTATTCGGTAATCGAATTCAGATGGGTTAACTTCTAGCTAAATAGAATTCCGACCTAAGGTTAATTGCTGGAATTAGGATCTGCTGAGACACGATAGGGTTGATGAGATAAAGAGAAATGCGCCTTTGTCTGAATTAATCTGTTTTTCAAAAAAACACTGCTGACGAACTGAACCTATCATTGTAGTCATATAATAAACTGCAGACGAGTTGCAGCGTTTCGATGAGAATTTATCAGTTAGTTTGAGTGTCTAATATTTGAATGCAATTAAGGTCAGGTCAGATATGGAGACATACGCCGTTACTTGCTCGGGTCCTCCTTGTCAACCCTCTGTATACTGAACAAGCTAGTTACGATCTCAGCGACATACTTCTTCCTCTACTATGATCATGTGGCTTGTTATCGACCAACACGAGCCATCATCGTAGCCAGATGTTTCGAAAAGAAAACATGATGCCTGAGATACAAAACAGAATATCAAGTGTCATGACCAAACAGTTTGAGCAGACAATCTCGAATTATATAAGTAACATGACGCATCACAGCTTCTGAATATAGTCGTCGGTTGAACACGAAATCCGTGTAATAGTAACCCATAATCCTGCGAAGCATCCAGGGACCAGAGGAGAGATTACGTATGTAATAGCACCATAGAACGAGTATATGAAGTAACTTTTTCCTGCTATGAACAGCTCTGTGTTGATTAAATATCTCAATGTTAATGCTCTATGTTCTATAAACGAAAGAGGAATACCTCAAACTCCAGCGTCATGAATTCGTTTACTAAATGAGAGATATATTTTATATACATATATATTTTTATCCGATGCGGTTCGGTGCAGTTTTCTTAAAGCGTTTCTTCCCGGGTTCTTGCATCACCATTATGAATCGAAAATTTTACCCAGCGTTTCTTGACAATGGTTTTGCATATAAAATACGATTTATGGAATCAAAGGTGGACCGTCCACTTCCATTAGTTTCTGTCCTGAGACTCCGTGCTAGAGCTGCCGTTACTTACATCCATATTACTTTTTGTTACATTTATGTTCACATGTGATTACTAATATTAAGGGATTCATGGAAATTGTTATTTTTCCCCTCGATAGGTGTTCACTTGGGCGTTTCATTTTGATTTGTTTTCCAAATAATCAACAAAAAGGACTAAACTTTCTTAGTGTTACTAACAATAAACTTACTAAAACCTCTAGATCCACATCTAGCCAAACATTTGATTTAGTTATTCAACACCTAACATCATAAGGTATTCAGTAGCTAACAAGAGTGTCTCTGAATCATAAAAGTTGATGATCTATCACAGTATGTATGTGCAGCCAGCAGATGGTAAAATGGACAAGAAACAAGAAGTTACGTTTTGCTTAAGAAAATCAATATCAACTACACTTGAAAGAAATTCCGATGTCATGTGAAACACAAAAGGCCAGATCAAGGCCTTCGCATATTTAGGTAGATGATATTTTATGTGCAAGTCGTATTTGTTTCGAATTTCCTTTCAAATTTCACTGCATGAAACAAAACAGTTGATATAACTGGATTACTGTGTGTGGAAGACAATGTCGCATAACAGAAATCCCTACTAATTTGTCAGAAAAAAGTATATTTTAATCTTTTAATCTCTTATTCTTTTACTTGTTTCAGTCATTTGACTGCGGCCATGCTGGAGCACCGCATTTAGTCGAGCAAATCGACCCCGGGACTTATTCTTTGTAAGCCTAGTACTTATTCCATCGGTCTCTTTTGCCGAACCGACCGCTAAGTGACGGGGACATAAGCACACCAGCATCGGTTCTCAAGCAATGCTAGGGGACAAACACACACACACACACACACACACACACACACACACACACACATACACACATATATATATATACATATATATATACGACGGGATTCTTTCATTTTCCGTCTACCAAATAAACTCACAAGGCTTTTGTTGGCCCGATGCTATAGTAGAAGACACTTGCCCAAGATGCTACGCAGTGGGACTGAACCTGGAACCATGTGGTTGGTGAGTAAGCTACTTACCACACAGCCACTCCTGCTTCTATCTTGCTCATAAAATAAATTTTAACTGTTTCGTCATACACTCATACAATCGGTGCACTACTATACCAATGGCAATATGCTCCTATTTTTAAGAATAGAAATGCGTGTCCTTTACGCCAGCATATACAGTATTAATTAGAGTTTTTACCGGGGTGTTTCTTCAGTCATTTAATTAATAAATTTGCATACACTTTAGTTAAAGTGGAGCGGAGAAGCCACATTAAAATTAGAGGGACGACTTATATGAGAATATATTATTACGGGCAACGGAGTCACAATAAACTACACTAATGGATTTAAGTACTGGTTCTGTTGAAAAATTCAAGAACTTTACCGAATATGTTAATCACCTGAAAAAGAACGGAGATTACACAGGCCAAAGAGTTGTTACTATAGGAACTGTAGACAAGAACATTATTCTATTCCAAATATATTAAATTCTTGCTTATGATATTATTTATATAACCTGCAGAGGTCAATATAAATTACTCTAGGTAAAGCAGAAATATAAATCACTGCGTGAAAACGGTTTACCAATCATACTTCTTCCTTGAGCTGCTTTGTGCTGTACAATTTGCGTCTATCTTCTTTCCCTTCTTAAGAATACATTGCTATGTGTTTATTTTTATCTATTTATAGAATAGGTTGCACAATGTCATGATTTATTTTGTTATATATCAAACGATGAGCGATAGAGAATGTCATTTTGTGTTAGTGACAAGTCGACTCTCTCATTTCATTCAGATCGCGGTAAAAGTAAAGAAGCGAATGTAGCATAGACCAAAGCAAATATCGCAAAGGATTTAACAAACGAATACATTACAATTAATTTCAATACAAGAAAAGGAAGCAGGATTTCTATTTTGACATTTGGTAAATAAATCATTCCCCGTTATTATAGTGAAAAACTAAGATACGCCAAATCACAACTGCATACACATAGGTGTCTACGCACAAACATAAACTTGAACACAGCCTCCTTATATATGTATATATATATATATATGCTAACTAGATTAAGGTGGGTAGGTAGAGATGTGGACGGCCTGGTAGATACAAAGGTAAATAGATAGACAAGTATGTAGGTCGGTTGGTAGGTTGGTATGTAAATTGGCAGGTACGTAGGTAGTTACATAGATGTTTTGGTGTGTATATAGTTTGGTGGGTTTGTCTGTGTGTCCGATTAACACGCGAATAATTTTGTGAAGCAAACTTAATTAAATTCATCGTCATACCTGCGTAGTAATTGCCAGGAAATGTTAAACTAGGTCTAGAACTCAGTTTCCTCAGGTGTTATTGTTGTCTCTGCTAATGTCAACGCTTTATTAAAATATGTTAAACTACATTTTAATATGACTCTAACGCGAGACATTTCAATAGCAATGATGTTAGAAAATGTAATATAGAGCGACGTCGCTTGTCTTTCTAATTAATGTAATATACATTTTTTTTTCTCAGAAGATGCATGCTATCATACACCTACGTTTTTCTCTAATATATGAAAAATGATCATGCAACATATAAAATGCATCCAGCTACAACGATTGAAAATTTCGGTTACAATAAATTTCGGTTACAATATTATATATATATATTTATAAGGGAAAACATGACTGCTTTTTCCAGAAGCAACATCGTCTGCAAATATGAACTGCTATTTCGTTATCAGGAAATAGTAACGACTTGTTGCACACTAACACATCTGTAAACTATTCAAATGTTACAGTTACCGAGAAAAGAAAAGCTAAGTACTCCTAATAACATTCGGTTAGAGTTCTGCTCTGTATACAATTCTTCTATCTCGCAAATCCGGATTCAAATACGCGATCGTCAGGTCAAAGCTGACCTCACTCGTTCGGCTTTTGCTCATATACTTTGTAGAAATATTGTGTATTTGACTTATGCTATTGTCATCATTGATTAGTTCCTCGAGTTGTGGTATTCTTGTTTCAGGCATCTTCTATGATTGTCGAAATTTCATTTGACACTTTAGAGGATGTTTTATTTTCCGCTGTTGAGCATCACTGCTTATTGCCTTAATGATGACATATTTTTCTTTCTAAACATTTGCTTCTTAAATTCTTCATCTATATTTCTTTTGCCACTGGCTACTGCAGCACTTGTCCTGTTTCTGCTTGTTGATTAGATAATTACATCCTGTTTCTCTAAGCTTTGCTCCCCATTATTGAAACAGTGTATTTGTTTATTTATTGTTCGTTGATAGTTTCAGTAGAATTCATGTATATACATTGATATCATTTCATTAATATGTTGCTATGCACATTTTGTTAATCTGTCTATTTCAGAAATCATTAATTTATATTTAGAGTCCTGGAAAATGTTCTTCCTAATATTTACCCTTGAAGGTATTTCACTTTTATATCTACTGTTTCTAACTTAACGAGTTTCCGTGAGTTCGTTTAATAGCTGCATTTTTGTAATGTTTAGTTTAGTTTGTCAGTGTATTTCCTACTTTGATATTATCCATATTAAAATTTCACACCAGTTTCATTTCTTCCCTCTGCAGCAAGATATCTCGCGATTTCTTCCGTCCATCAACCATATTTATGGTTTAGTTTTATTAAATTTTCTGCGGATTACAGGCTACATATTCCTGAATAAATCGATGTAAAAGATAGTTCGGATTCTTATTACTCAATTTCAGTTTATACTGCAACCTGACCATTCATCGTTAGTCTCATTTAATGTCAAATAGAATAGGTAGCATACTAAAAAGACTGAAAAAACATGTATTCTTAAAACATATACATATAATCTAATTTATTTTTTCTCCTCTCAACTACTCTCATAAGCTGACCAAGATACTCTCACGGATTATGACCAAATGAGATTTATTTTTTTCAACATAGCTCTCTTTGCAGTCCATACACTTCATCACTCAGTGGTGTAGTGCTTGTTCATCATTCGTGAAGAGGCAGTCACACTGTTGCTGACAAAATGTCATCAACAATAGCTATAACATCATGATCACTGCAATACGGATTCACAGGAAAGTGTATATATATATATATATATATATATATATATATATATATATATATATATATATATATATACAGCAGAAAGACCGCCCTACGTGTAGTATTTTGTTACTAAGTTGAAAATAATTTCACATTTGATTCCCAATTCTAGTAATATTTTTATGATATTTTACGTCTAATTATTTCTTTGTATGATAGTAAATATTAGTATACATATTTGTATAATAGTAAATATTTCATTATTTTATCACAGTCATAATCTCCGTTTTTTAAACTATTATCAAGTTTTTCCAACTACGTTTAGTGTGCAAAAAATAGCAGCGATCACATAGAGGTATTTCAATACCTATAGTTCATCAGATAGCCAGAGAAATAAATCCACTTGGTAAATTCGATAACGACGGTAAGGAAATAAGTTGCATGCGTTCGAAGCTTAGGTAAGTTTTAACAAGTTCTTTCATCTGATTCAGTTGCCCGTCTTTCTCTCTGCCGTTGTGACTTTGCTGCTGAATCTTTTTCTGTACCATACTTTTGGGGCGCCCCATGCTGAATTGCAAAATTCTAATGTGATATTCGTGTATAAAGAAATCAAACCTCTGGTGTGTGTGTGTGCATATGCGTTTATATTAGAGAGACTGTGTGTGTGAGACAGAGAGGGAGAGAGAGCATTGCAAACAGTGAATAAACTAAACATGAAATGAAAAAAATCGTATTAATAAAAGCTCATTAAAAACTATTTTGTACCGAATATTTAAATTTTTGAACTTGAAATAATCAATAATAAAAGGAAGTTCAGAGAGTAAATTTTCCTGAAAACTTCAATTTATAAAATATTCTCACTTGCTTAGTAAATATTTCTTTCAGAAATTTATCATAGTTGTGATATATCTTTAATTTAAACAATCTTCAAGTTAACCTAACTATATTTAGCCTGCTAGAAATAGCAGCGATTACATTGTTATTAATGTAAGGCTTATAGCGTTCCAAACAGCATATAGCGTTCGAAACAAAATCGCTTCGTGTTCTTTTAAAAATTATACCGTTATATTCATTTAACAGACTCCAGAAACTAACATTATTCTTGAAATTCTGCCTCGTGTCATAAGCCTGAAACTTATACATATATTTTGTCTCAAAGCAAACGGTAAATTTCGGCTGCATGGAATTTGCGTCTCCTATTAAACATTAAAATCTACTCTACAGTGAATGGAACGAATATTTACTTTAGTGAAAAATTTGTATTTCAAGCATCCTATAAACTTCAGAAATCGAAATTACAATCGAAATGTCTTGGAACATGAATATATAAAGAAATTTCCAGGCGGTCAATCCTTTAATAATTGCTTTCTTTTAGTAACTGTTACATACCTAATTAATAAGACGTTTCCTCCATTATAATATATATATATATATATATATATATATATATATATATATATATGTGTGTGTGTGTGTGTGTGTGTGTGTGTGTGTGTGTGAAATTTAAAAATTGGATAAAATCTTAATAAGAATTTATCAAGTAGTCAGCATGAAAGACCACAAAAGATAAAAATTTATAATTATTTCATTTAAATATATTTGTATTAAGGGCATTACTACACGTAAATGCCTCACGCTATGTGGACACAAGTCAAAACTACCATAATAATTACAGTGTATCGAACGTGAGGGGATGCAACTCTTAACACGAACTCTTAAAATTGAACGTCTCTATGTAATATGCTGGATACATTTGGTGTTCGTTTGGTATGTTGATTTTTTTGTTCATTTTTATGTGTCTTGGTTTTACCTGGACTGACGATTAACAAATGCATTTTCTGCAGTAGTTATGAAATCATATGATTTTCGGCTGAATCTGCTATTAATCGTTCGCTTCAAGAGTTGTATTCCTCCGCGTTCGGTACACTGTATTTATCATGGTAGATTTGACTTTAAGATTCCCTCATAGCGTGAGGCATTTACGTGTAGAAATGCCCTGAATATAAATATAAATAAATAAATAAATAAATATATATCAATATATATATATATATATATATATATATATATATATATATATATATATATATATATATATATATATATATATATATATATATATATATATATATATATATATATATATATATATATATATATATATATATATATATATATATATATATATATATATATATATACGTATATATATATACATATATATATATATATATATATATATATATATATATATACATATATATAAACATATGTATATATATATATATATATATATATATATATATATGTATATATATATATATATATATATATATATATATATATATATATATATATATATATATATATATATATATATATATACGTATATATATATACATATATATATATATATATACACATATATTTACATATATATATATATGTATGTATATATATATATATATATATATATATATATATATATATATATATATATATATATATATATATATATATATATATATATATATACATACATATATATGTACACATATATCTATATACATATGTATGCATCCATGTATGCATATTCTCACACAGTGTATTCATGTTTTATGCATAATTCATGATGCACGCGTTAAATGTATATTAGAATTTCCAGTTTACTTTACAGAAGATATATTTTTACAACACTTCCAAATATTAGCATTGGCTTTCTAAGAGCGTTAATGTTTGAAATTGTATAGCTTATTCATCGAAACCAACAGGATCGACTTCTGAATCAATAATTGAAGACAGCAAACATTAGTTAATGTATAATTTTGTACAAATATTTTTGCTGCGTAAATTTGCTCGCATTGTGTTATATGGTTTTCGTAGTTTTGTTGGCCTACTTACCAGAATTCAAGAAATGAATCTTAAGTCAAAGATGATCCCTGAAGTAAAAGTATTCATATTCTATTCATATTTTGTTCATGTGTTCATTATTATTATTGTTGTTTTTGCCACTGGTGTTGTTGCTCTTATTACTGATGCTGCTGTTATTGGTATTTTATTCTTATTACCTTACTACTACTACTAATACTACTACTACTACTACTACTACTACTACTACTACTACTACTACTACTACTACTACTACTACTACTACTTCTACATTAATGGCGTGTAGGTTTAAAAGGTATTTCCTGGTGAATTAATCACAGTGACTACTGACAGAGTATTTATATGTTGCTTCACCTTTTCCTTCTTCACTTATAGTACTTTAGATGCATTACAAAAAATTGTGGTTTATATCTCTGTGATTCGTCCCTAATACTCTGCTATTATAGCGACAATGTCCGGAAGCAGCTTTCAAGTCGACAATTTATATACTAATTAATAACCTTGTCTGTAATATCACTTTTGATGAAATGCAGTTTGTGTTTCATTTAAGTTCTTCTTTGTTAATATTGACTAATGTGTCGTTGTAATGCAAATATATTCAAGGCGATATAGTACAGATTTCGTTCTTACAGACATATAATTGATATCGGGTCAAACTGGCAACTGAAACCTGTGAACGCTTTGATCTGAAAATATTTATTGTTGGTTTTCTCGCCATTGTCAGTGTAGCCATTGATTTTGATACTTCAGTCAAGTTTAAAACGAATATATATGAATTTACACAGAGAGGATCGTTTGGCAAATGATAAATTAGATTTACGTATCAATAGTTTCAACAGCTGACCTTCAATAATAACTGCGGAGATGTTAAGATATGATTTATATTATCATATCCTTATATTCAGAACTCACTGTTAATGGTCAGGAAGATACACTGATGAAATTAATAAGTTACAGGTCAAATACTGAGTCTTGTTGAAGACTTACCGGTTTTCTCTATTGGAAAAATTCATTCGTACATGCGCACTACCAAACTCATGTACAGATCATAAAGAGGCGCTTGCATGGTTAATATTATTTTGCTAAGGGACTCTACAAAAATAAAAACAAAAAAAAATGTCTGATAAATCTTGATCTCATAATAACATATAAAGAACCATTGGGAAATAAATGTTGTAAAGAAATCAAATAAAGACTAGTTTAAAAGAAAATATAAACTTGTGCCGAAAAGTTAATAATTTTTCATGTAATCGTTAGCTGCCTTATATGAAATGGCTGAATAGCATCTGAACGGAGAGTAGCAGGTAACATTTGACCCGTAATTAGGTTATTTACCAACGTATATTTCTTATCATATATGTTTGAGTAATCTGTCAATCTCTGTATTTCTCTTTCTCTTTCTCTATGTCTATATATATATATATATATATATATATATATATATATATATATTAAAAGTGCAGTCCTTGTAAGTGTTACAATATACGCTATAATAACAGGAAAAGTTGACGTGTTGTTTTTGTTGCTGTATTCGAATCCTAATGAAGTAACATGCTTGTTCTTCTAAATAATGATTATATTCCATTGCGTTCTTATGTCTCATGAATATAGACAACTATATTTGACAGAGAACCTCTCATCATTCTACCGTCTTTATTATGTGTCAGACGGTTGATCGCCATTGAATATATACATTTTCTTTGTTGTAAGCGTAAGACTTTGACAGCACGCTCAATATATTTCCCTTCTGTATTTATTCTCGACTTTGTAAGTTGTCGAGTTGGTCCTTTCTACTTCTAGGGAAGAACTTATACTCCAGTTTTTCATCTCAGAAAAGCTCTAACTCTATGAAATTCATAGGTTGTTATGGTTAATCTTGTTTTATGTCCAGATAAATTCATATTCAGTAGATATATATATATATATATGAACACTGGCTTTCTAGTCATGACAACGACGGCTGCCCAGTTCCTCTTTTATTTAATATGTGAGAGTTGTTTTTGAGGAAGTTGAAGTCTGACTATTATTTCTAAAGCGAGAATACTATACTGCCATAATCTTTTCAGTAAGAAATACAAGAATATGCTTGACATTTTATTATTAATTCATATTAGGGGTTTTTGATTGTCAAGTTTGGTATAGAAGTTCTTTCTTCAAAGTAACTCTTGTTGTTCTTCAGTCACACAAATAATGGGTTTTTAAGTCGAAGCAACAAACATTCATCGTATTTGTGATGCATTTGGTAATGGGGGCACTTCCGGCTATCTGATATATACGGAAGACTACAGTGTGTTTGCAGAGAAAAAGTCAGTGACAAATGCAGTGTAAACAGAGTGATGAAATGTTTTGAAGATGACGTATGCAGTCAAGGCCAATCGAAAAATGTGGGAGAATATTTAAAGCAGCCATTGACACTAATCACGAGCGATTAGACCAACTGATCCACACGAACAAACGAGTCGCAGTTTGTGAATGTGCTGCACAACTCCTCTGTGATCAGAATATTTTACGGTAGATAATAGAAGATGATGCTAACTAAAATGTGTGCAGGGTAGATGTCTCAGCTGGTTACATACTATTTGAAGCAGAAAATAGGGGAAGTCTACATTGATATTCTGAAGGCGTTTGAACCCAATCAAGGCACGTTTATCCGATCTGGTGCTAGAACATGAAATGTGGACGTAGCTGTAGATGTCTCACTCATATTCAGGAAGATCTAAGAACTTTAAGAGTTAGCAATCGACGAAGAAAGTCATGCTTATTATTTCGAAAGAAGAGATGGATTCATTCTTATTCGTGTTCTGATACATTTCTCCATAGCCAGCGGTACGTTGAGACATCAGGAAAATCACAGAGAAGCCATCGAAAATGTCCAGAATGTATATATTGAGAAATATACCTTTCATCTATGAGATATTAGTGAAATACAATCAAAATTCCTAAAGGAATCCTATCGCTATTCCAGCCAAACATTTATGATAAAACAAATTGTATTCGTGATATAGAGACATAGTTACAACTCTGTAGTGGAGTTTATCTCAGGAACTATCAAGAGTGAAGGCAATATATACCTTATCGATTTGAAAGCATCCCCAACAATAAAAATATTCAGTATATTAAGACAGAAATTATTATTTCAAATGTAGGCCCAGCTGCTATTGGTAAACGCGCCCAACTAAGTAACATATTAGGTATTTGGAAGTATAGATATCTCTTAAATTATTCCGCACTACCTATAGAATTAAGTAAATATTGAACATTGTTATTTCTAGATCCGCACAAACAAATTGACTGTTAAGGCAATAATATTCATTTAATCAGAAATATTCTGCAGCGGCTAAGCAGAAACACGACCAACCGCAGTATGATCAAAATGAAGAAAATTTTGTTATCTTACCTGTCTAGTTTATAAGTTTAGCTCTAGTTATACAAAGGCTAAAATAGTAACACCTGAGGTCCGATAGCTAATTATAAAATGACAAAAAAAATGGAATTCAATCAGAATAAAAACTGAATTTACACATTCTCCAAATTCCCTGATATTCAGAGCTATTTTGTATTTTCCCCTTCAAATATTTACTTATAACTGTTCTGCTACATCTGTTTAAAATGACTCTAGATTCAGTCTATCACATCCGTGGTCTTTTTTTTAAAAAAAGGAAGAACTCATTAAGCAATGTTCTAAATATATAGACAGGATTGTCATGCATGGAACGCCCGTGATCATATGTCTAATCAACACAATGAAGTTAAACAAACACAGCATGGCTAAACAAAATCATCTTAACAAACAACATTGAATTTCTACATTATAACTGTATTTCCCTGAAGCATAATCAGCACTTCGATAATGTTGCATGCAGTTTTCTATAATTTTCAATTAATAAGGTATTCATAGCTTTTCCTACTTGTTTTGTTTTCACTCCTCTCTATTTCTGTCTGTCTCTCTCTCTCTCTCTCTCTCTCTCTCTCTCTCTCTCTCTCTCTCTATCTCTCTCTCTCTCTCTTTCTCCCCTCTCTCTCTATCTCTCTCTCTCTCTCTTTCTCCCCTCTCTCTCTATCTCTCAGCCGTTCTTTCTCGCTTTCTCTCTCGCTCTTTCCTGCCTCGTTTTCATTTATTTGTGCACGTAATTCTTTCATTTTGTAGTTTTTGTTCGTGTTGTTGATTCTAGAAGATTCTTTTGGCATTTCTTATAGTCTCCAAACTATGACAGTTGTAAAAGAGCTTTTGAATTGGGGCTAATGAAGTGGAAGATGTTGGCTGCGCAATGAATACTTATCGATTTACGTTGAAAATGGTTGCCTGTTCAAAGAAAAATGTATCAAAGAGGTTTGACGGATTTGCAAGGAGCTGACTGTAAAAAACACCCTGAACAACAACGAAGAAAAAAGGCAAAGAGAAAAACCTCTCTCATGAAATAAATAGAAAAATCAAATGTATTGCATTAAAAAAAAATCTGATAAATAAGAACAATTTGTTCAAATGTTGATATTGCAGAGCTTGTCCATTTCCTATTTAACGATTTGCATTTGTCTTCCAGCCTACGAATTGTGTACTAAACTACAATAACAATAAAAAAAAAACAATAAAATACTTTCTCAATAGTTACATAGTCGTGTGATTTCTGTAGCTTGGCTATGTGTCTGTAATTACATTTGATAATTTAGTAAAATCGTGACGTTGATCAAGATTAAATGTTTCTTTGTATTTCAAAATTATTTCGACAGCAATATATCTGGAAGAGCGATAAATCAAAATGTTTGGCACAAACACTGTTCTACTATCCCAGAGACAAAATATATTAGCTGCTACTTCAGCATAAGTAATTTGCCATGGACTGCTAGTGAAAAGTACGTAAAGAGTAACTAACATTTATTAATGAATTGAGCGTGTTATGGACACGTTTTCTCTGCAAAGAAGCTGTTCTCTCGTGAGGAAACAGCAGAGATTGCCATATTCCCATTATAATATACCGGTAAGTATTAAGTATAAATACGTAAGCCACCGTTTTGAATACCGCTGTTCTCTGTGAGTATTACGATTTACTTTACGCAACTCCATCTTGGAAAATACAGCATTAGTATACAGAGACTGTCAGCATATGACATAATTAAGGCGAGTCAACTTTTAAGAAGTATGATTTTTGTAGATGACGATGCTGATGGTGATAATGATGCTGATAATGATGACGATGAGAAGGAGGATCAATTTGTTTTTATCTTGCTATTGATCGAGAATACCCTAGATATAAAGTGTCCCAGCCTCAGACGTCCATTTCTTTATATATCATGAAGCTGAGAATTCATTTTACCCTTATTTGAAATATAGAGTGTGCTTACTAGAAGTTTTATATATTATTTCTAACAGCTCCACAAATCATGTCGAAATGTTCGTGTTGTTGTAATTGGTGGTATTTATAGCATATAGAGTCATGTCATTCCAGACCGAGCTGAGAATAAGGTGAAATCAGTTCCAACCGTGACAATACTAAGTGAATGTTATTCTCAGACATAGTATATCCAGCAAAACTATACTAATCACTGTGTATTTCCCGGAGGGGTGCGATATATTTCTAACAAGGTGACTCACAGATGAAAGGGACCATATATTGTACTGGCATTGGTAGCAGTGAGCACATTGTTGTCGTTGTTGTTGCTGCTACTACGGCTGCCATTATTAGGTGGATTTAACTCAGCCGGGTTAACAGATCTATGATCGGCTGTAGTCTAATCGTATCTTGAATTTCTCTAATGTGCACGGGAGACAAAAATCATTAAAATTACTTCCAAATCCTTTTTTGACTTGGTCTGATAATATACGTAATGGCGTGTTGGGAGTAATAAGCTCGTTCTTTCAATTTAGATTAGCTTTGACTGCACAGACCTCTCAGAAAATGATGCTCAGCTAAGTCTATTCTTTCTAATGTTTCAGCTAGAATTACCCAATCACAACTTATTTTTTCTCTTTCCAAATGAAGAATACTAGTTACTATTTCACACACGTTTTTTTTTTTGGGGGGGGGGGGGAACAAATTAGATTGTATATTGCGTGAATTAGTAAATCCTCGGTGCTTTTATGGAAATAAGACTTGAATTTTACCGTGTCTCCTGAAAGTATAGATCTTGAAAATACAGAATAGATATATTCTGCGACTACACATTCGTCTGCTACATAGGGATAATAGAAAGCACACTCAATAATTCTGATCAAAACTAACAGTGAAAACAAAATTCCTAAAATCACCCCCAAAACTGCTTGAATAATCATAGAAAGACTGAGGATACTGCAATACAAGAACTGCAATCGCCTTTTGAATTAAGAAGTATCATACTATAGAAGCTGCATGCTTCTTTAATTGCTACTATGCAAGAATAAAAGAATAAAAGAATATTTAAGTGTGTATGCATATATGTACATATTTAAGAATATATAGATATACACGTACATACATACATGTGTGTGTGTGTGTGTGTGTGTGTGTATGTGTGTGTGAGTGTGTGTGTGTGTGTAGTTTCTCTGAGATGTATCTAAATTCTCCGTCGACTACTATGAGACTTGAACACAGAATGTGGATGACAAAGGACTTATCACAACTCCAAATTTCCTTTTGTTTTGGAGCTGTTACTATTATTTCTTAGTTTTTGTATGTTATTGCTGTTTCTATTAAAATTATTATAAAACTTTTTCCTTCCACCTACTTCTGTGATTATTTTATTTCATACGTCAAAACTATATCAGATTTGTTTGTTAAGAATGAGATTGTTTACGTCTTTCTTTTTTCTTTGATTTATAAATAATATATCTCAAAATGACAAAAGTACAAAAAAACAAGCAAACAAATTAATACAGAAAATGTATACAATCATTTGAAATATGATTATTAAATATTATTATCAAATTTATTATCGTGAATAATTCGAGAATGGAATAATTTCTGTATTCTTTTTGTGAACCTAAAGAACTATATTAGATTTTAGTTGCGTCTGTATAAGAATGTCATTGCTGGATTTGTTTGTGGAAATATCATACAAACTCGTCTGTTAGATAAGGAAAAATATGATTTACTCGCTATCTAGCGTCCTCTGCTAGTAAAAATAATCCTTTCCTTTCAGTGCACCAATCCTCCAGATTAGAATTCTGCCTATATCAATATATGTGAGTTAATATTACTTACTACGAGCAAGGTTGTAAGCACGTCGAAGATAAGGCTTAGCGGCATTTCGCCCGACATTTTGCATTCTAAGTTCAAATTACGCTGAGGTCAACTTTGCCTTTCATCGTTACAGAGTCGATAAAGCAAGTACCAGTTGAGCACTGGGGTCGATGTAATTGACATACCCCTCCCCTGAAATTGCTGGTCCTGTGCCAACATTTTCAATTGGTAATTGCTGGTTTTGTGCTGTGTACGTATAATATAGTCGAATGTTTAGTAATTTCAATTTGCGTCCGTGGGGTTTTCGGTTTCATTGTGCTGCGTGGCTATTTTGGTTAGATAACAATTTATGTTGCTTCTTATTAACATAATTTATGAGTAAATGTCGGGAGATGAAAATGGAATAGCAGCCCGTCTCGTGGATTACATCTGTATTTCAAAGATTTAGTCCTGTCGTATATAATGCAGTGTACATTATGCCTCTAATTACATTAAAGGTGCACGTGTCTGTGGAATACACAGCCACTTACACGTTAATTACAGAGCAGGCAATTCAGTTGATCGAACAACTGAATCCTCGGATTTAGATGTCGGAGACCCAATACCACCAGTAACTTCCTGTCAATGAATTACTGGCAACCTCTCTGTATATGAAAACAATATGTTAAGCCTGTTGATGATGTTTTCTGGATATAAGAGATATTATACATTAATACATGATGTCTGGCGTACGTACAACTCATTTCATTAATCACTGTATATGCCTGGTACTTCTTCAATGAAAACTGGCGATGTAATATGAACTCTGGTGGTATTTAATCATAATGTGCCGAGTGAACAAACTGAATGACGCTGACCATTTAGTATTCCACTCTATGATGTTGGGTGTGATTCAAATACGGGTCTCAACACGAACGTTCGAAAATCTTAAAGAAAGTTACGTGTGTTTGTTATCTTTTTCGGTATCATTGGAGTTCCTCTCTCCCTGTTCATAATATTTTTGTAATTGGAAATAAAGCTGATTATGTTTCAAATATATACAAGAATGTTGAAGCATACAAACGACTTAAGGGAAATGGCTTCCAGAAGAATTTCAAATCATGGAGCTGCCTTAGAATTCCCTACACATTATATATATGTCCAGAACATCTAGTAAGCCTCCAACCAAATAACATACATTTAAAATGTACTGTTTCTTCTTTCCTTTTGCTTTTGTTTTTTTCGCTAAAACAATTTTTGACTTCAGGATACGAGCTTGGTAAAAGAACGGCAAAAGCAAACATAGGAGAGAAGGCTAACCCAGAGGTAAGGATGATAGCAATTTCTAGAAGATAATATATATATATATGCATTTATGTATATATGCGTGCGTTTGTATGTGTGTATGTATGTATATATGTATGTATATATATATATATATATATATATGTATATATATATATATATATATATATATATATATATATATATATATATATATATATATATGTGTGTGTGTGTGTGTGTGTGTGTGTGTGTGTGTGTGTATATATATATATACATATATATATATATATATATATATATATATATATATATATATATATATATATATATATATATATATATATTATATGTATGTATATATGTTTGTATGTATGTATTATTATTCACACGCTTTTCGTCTATTTTCAAGAATCT
>NC_142946.1:12376940-12391940 GCF_046866305.1 Octopus bimaculoides | reverse complement strand
TGACCAATTATTCTACTAACAATGGAAATATATTTGAAGAATAGAAAAGTGTACTTGTGTGGTACGACGACAAAAACATGTGCAAGCCACCCATCAGGTAAACCTGAATGGGCACAACAAGACAGTTTTTACATTCCGGTCACAAATATAGGATAAGAATATCATACATGAAGGTTCTCCCGACATAGAAAAGGCAAAAATTACGTCAAGAGAATGAAGACGGTTTTAGCATCAAATGTTTGGCCTAAAACAAATCTATCTCTTACAACACTTTCGAAGTACTCAGGCTTCCATCTATAGAAAAGAGCTACATCCAAAGAAAAAGGCCACTGCTTTAAATCTAAAAAAGCATGCACAACACTGTGATTGTAAATCTATCGCAAGATGTCCACGTAAGAAAATGAGTTGAGAATCGCTCTCACACATCGAGCAATCGAATGAATACATCTTCCGGACTTATAATATAGTTGGGGAGATGTATGAAATAAATCCTACCATGTGCCTCTCGCTAGTAAGAATTGTCAAAACAGTTCTCACAATAACAAGACAAAATAGACCAGTTCACTCAGAATTTAGTTAATGTACATTGCAAACACAAAGAACCGGCATAGATTAAATAAAACTGACTATGAAGAATTCAAAGAAAATATCGCAGACAGGAAGATGAAAAGGAATGGCAAATGTGTAAACTCACACAAAAGGAAAGCAAGACAAGTCACTCGTTAAGTGATGTTTACGTTCTTGCGTGCATACCTTTCATGAGTTTGTAAATGAGCTACAAACGCCACAAAAAGTGGTTTAATGATCTGAAGCATAATGATGAGAAATAGGATTCTAAATGATTAATAAAATTCAGGTGAGAAATATTAAACCACAATATAAACGTTTTTTTTTTAAATTTTTATTTTTATAAACAGATACATCTAATGGATACATCTAACCAGCAGTGACACAAAATTTTGCGAACCTCGAATATACAATACAACCATTTCCGGAGATTCGAAAAATGATCGGAGTAGAAGGCGTCCAGTGACATGTTGTACCATGAAACTAACTATTGTCATTCTTCGATGGCTCATTTAAAATTATGTGTATCTTTTCAAAACAACTTTTCACATATCTTTGTATTATATCTTAAGTTTTCTCTCTGTCAGGCACGCTATTGTATATAAGGTTAATTATGGCTAATAACGAAATTTTGTGAATATTATTAGCTACAGCAGTACTTGTAATGATATGTGTAATAAATGAACATTAATAGTTTATATTATTAACACAGACACATCGCCGATGACTCAATATTTCTATTCTCTGGCACTTCATTTACACCAATAATATATGCTAATTCTATTTAGATGTTGCTGAGACATATCAAAATCCTAAGTGACAATAGTTTTTTTTTTTTTTTAATATTCCACTCTCATAATTACACTTGACATACAATTGCAGTTAAAAGAACGCTCATAGAAAACAAACTGAATCGTTTCTAACAATCTAGTGGAGACAATCAATGAATCGATACTAGTGATGGCGATGCTGATGTTGATGATGATGATGAGGAGGAGGAGGAGAAGGAGGAGGAGGAGGCGGAGGTGGACGACGATGACGTTGACAATGATGATGATGATGATGATGGCGACGATGACGATGACGATAATAATAATAATAATAATAATAATAATAATAATAATAATAATATTTTCTCTATTGACTATTAGGGACTAAGAAAAAGCAAAAAGCTACATTGCAAAACAAGAAATGTGTGGGGCTGAGCATAAGAATAAGTGTATACAATAAAAAAAAAAAAACGCCAATAAATTTTTTAAATTCAAATTCCCCAAGAGGGACAAATTCAACCCAGGCGGAAAGAATCACATACATTCTGATCACCCCCAACGCTAAGGACACCTCAGCAGGTACCTGTCTCTTCTTCGCAGCCCCTCCGGCTTACAAGCGTATCTTTAGAGTAGGCCTATTCTCCCGTGCCACCCTCGCCGTATTCACCCACCGTCTGCATACATTCTAGTGGTTGGGCAACACTTCCCTCTCTACCCGTGGGTTCCTTTTCAAATGGAGCTTGAAAATGTCGACGTGGGCTTGGCCAAGGAGCAAAGTATCTGCCTTCAGTCCTTTCAACCACATCTATCCCACTACCTTTTTAGCCGCAGCCACCGGATGGTGGAAAAGTGAATTCTCTTCCAGGCCAAAAAGATTGTGACGAAGCAATCCACAATGGAGTCAGCTTATGAATTTTGGTGTGTGTGTGTGTGTGTGTCTGTGTGCGTTGGTGTGGGGCCTGATGTTTATTGTTTTATTTTTGTTTTGTTTTTGCTGTTGGGAGTTCTCCCTCATTTTTTTAATAATAATAATAATAATAATAATAATAATAATAATAATAATAATAATAATGTGCTTAACATATCTAGCAATCAAATAGTATAGTCAATCCAGATATCTGTACCTTCCCCACATCCTTGTGATTTTGTGTTTATTTTAGCAGTCGTGACTACCACCACCACTATCACCACTACCACCACCACCACCACCACCATCATCATCATCATCATCATCATCATCATCATCATCATCATCATCATCATCATCATCGTTTTTGTTGTGATTATTATTATTAATATTTTCCTATTTGATGCATTCGCATGTTCCTTCTCGTAAATCTATCGTTGTGTTTTTGTTGTTGTTGAGGCTAGTGTTTTTTCGTGTATATCATCATTGTTTTTGATATCGTTGTTCTTTTAGAGATGGCTATTTCGCTTGTTGTTATATTCTGTTGTTAGTGATGCTCTAGTCACTTCTTTCAATTATCTTGCTGCTGATGTTCTCAACATTTTTTCTTGACATTTTTATATATTCACTTTCCCACCATGTTATCTACTTGCGTTTGTTGTTATTGCCAATTTAATTGGTAATCCTTCTGAGGCTGTTGGTGATAGCGGACATTTTGTCGTGGTCAGCGTCGTTTATGTTGTTACCATTTTTCGCCTCATTGCAATTTTCCACCATAGTTATAGTGATGCTGTATAAGTTAACATATACCTTTCTGTTATTATATCTGTTATAAAATTTTCGGAATTTGACTTTTTTGCTACCGCATACAAAATTATCAACGCAAACGTGACAGTTTTATTGTTATCGCTCCTATGCTGTCATGACTGCTTCGTACCACCCTTTCTTCTACAACATCAGGCTCTTTCACACTTTTTGTTTTTCTGCAGACGGCGCATTAAAATGACTGTGTCTATCCTAATTATGCGAAAAACTGAAGTGTTTTCAACATTTTTGTTCTAGCAAATGTCGGAAACAATTATAACAGTAAAACTTGCAGATTTTGTAAGAGTTCTTTATGGAACAACATCAGGCCGAATAGCTACCAAGCTAGTTCTCAACCCGGGAGTAACAGCAAATACTGCAGTCTTCGTATATGATCAAAGCATACAAATCAAGATATACAAATCATTCTGTTCTGAGATTGATGGTAGCAGATTGGATTTTTTAACCAGTGAAACTTATCCGACTCGCAGGGACTTAAATGAAACCAAATTCTCCATTCTGGTTAGATGAAGATAGAACAAGATACAACGGTCAGACATTACCAAAAAGAGTGAAAAGACATATCCATTTGCCACTTCGGTCAGATTGGTTGGGGATAATTTCAGCGCAGGCCATTACGAGTTGAATCTCATTATTTACTCACGATTTCATTCTACTTATTAACCTGGGTGTCTGGTTCGAATCATTACTCAAATATACTGAAACATTGTCGGTCCAGCTGTCTATAAATCTTGCTTGGTATAATTTCCTTTTATAATCTAAGCTCTAAACTTACTTACTTTCAATGGTTACTGTGATCGTTTGTTACATTTCTTTTATCGTTTAAGATTACCCTGAAAGCTTTTATCTTAGTTGTATCCAGCGACATCTTCATGAAGTTGACATCATTTGTTCGGACACTTTTTCTGCGTCCCAGATCAGATCACGGACGATGCCCCTAGATTCCTCAATGAATCTGTAGCAACAATATACAAGAGCTCTTGGAAATAATTTGTAATTTCTGGTATAGGTATAGAGTCACATATTTCATGGAGAGCGGAATATTTTATTTTACACGACTATTACACTTGCGTTTATCTTACATACTCCTAACAACTAAAAGGAACGACAATAATCATGGCTTCTATTATACGCACATCAACAAACAGACTGTTGGAAATCATCTACAATGTCTAATCTAGTATTTACTACAGCTTGCAATTACTAGCTTTTTAAGAGTGGCAGTCATAGGCAACTCGGGTAGTCTCGAGCCAAGAAAGGAAGGTATGTTAACCACTTAATTCAATTGCTTTCTCGTAGCTGTAGCGAGTCTACTATTAATAGCATTATTTTCCATAACAAATATCTTTTCTTTCTGGTAACATAATACGGTGATTAACAGGAAAGGATAAAGTGCATCTCATATTTATTTTTAACCCTTGGCTCTCTGGTTTTGCAACATCTTCATTTCATTATGAAATTTTAACTATAATTTTGTAAAAAGCGGTGATGCCGGACAAAATGCTTAGCGGCATTTCGTTCGTCTTTACTTTGTGAATTCAATTGCCATCGAGATTCATTTATCCTTTTATCCTTTTCGAAGATCGATAAAATAGGAACCAATTGAGCAGTGGGATCGATGTAATCCATTTGTCCCTTCCTTTTAAATTGCTGGCACTGTGCCAAAACTTGAAACCCGTTACTCTTTTACTCTTTTACTTGTTTCAGTCGTTTGACTGTGGCTATGTTGGAGTACCATCTTTAGTCGAGCAAGTCGAACCCAGGACTTATTCTTTGTAAGCCTAGTACTTATTCTATCGGTCTCTCTTTGCCGAACCGTTAAGTTACGGGGACGTAAACACACCAGCATCGGTTGTCAAGGGATGTTGCGTGTGTGTGGGGGGTATAAACACAGACAAACAACCATATACACACACACACAAACATATACACACACATACATATATATATATATATATATACGACGGGCTTGTTTCAGTTTCTGTCTACCAAATCCACTCACAAGGCTATGGTCGGGCCGGGATTATAGTAGAAAACACTTACCCAAGGTGCCACGCAGTGGGACTGAATCCGGAACGATGTGGTAAGTGAGCAAGCTAATTACCACACAGCCACTCCTGCGCCTGAGTCCTTTTATCATCTGCACTTTCCTCGAACAAGCGTGTATCGTCGTGCTTGAAGTAGAATACTGTTTTAGTTAAAGCGGATACAGAAATGCACAGGTTGTTAGACTAAAATAGAATTTAGCTTTTCCATTTCTTGCATTTTAAACAATATTAGTAGTAGTATTATTATTGTTGTGGTGGTAGTCCTACTAGGCTTCTAGAATTAGAAAACAGATGTCGAGAATAAGAGATATCAACCGCTCACCGACTACACTAAAATGGATGCTAGCTAGGAACTGCGAGGAAAATTGTGTAACGGCTTAATCCCTTTCACAGATGGTAATTGGCTTACGTTGTTGTATAATGGATTAGATTTGTAGATAAAAATATCTATTCTCTTCTATTGTAATGGATGGAAAAAATTCACGCAAAGTAACTGCTTTGTTCTATTGGAGTGGTGGAGGTGCTAGTAGTAGTAGTAGTAGTCGTAGTAGTAGTAGTAGTAGTAGTAGTAGTAGTAGTAGTAGTAGTAGTAGTAGTAGTAGTAGTAGCTGTTTTTGTTACTTAGCTCACGGTTGATAGTCATCGAGCTTAATTGCGAATCGAGCATAATTATGAACGTGGGAGCGATGCAGTATATATACCTTCGTCTTTCAAATACAAAGCATCTAAGTAGGCATGTTCTAATCTGATTTTTTTTAAATATGCTGCAACGCGTTTGGACTGCTATTTAAAGACCATACAGTCTTTCTGTTTTTGAATCGTGAATTAATAAAGTTGCTGCTGTTTTTTTTTTTTATTGTCGATGTGTGTGTAGTTGTCGTAGTAGTGGTGGTAGTGGTGGTAATGGTGGTGATGGTTGTGTTTTTTATAGTTTTATGGTTGAGGTGTTTGTGGTGTTTACGGTGATGATGATACTGATGGTAGAGTGCTGTAATTGGTTGCGTCTTAATTCATTAAAAGCGAATCGTCGGACATTTTTATTCAGTAGTATGCAAAGTAACATTTGGCACAATACTTTAAGTAGATTCTAAGCACTAAATGGAAATTATAATCTTATGCAACTTTATTGTAAGGAAAAGCAGATTTTACCATTCACTTTTCATACCCCTTGTGTTCTGTGAAATGCAAATAATTCGTTCTGAGCTAACGATTAGAGCACTATTTCCAAACATTTACCGAATATTTCTCCTTTTCTTTAAATCGTAATTGGGATTCAAAGATATTTCCATTTCTAGGTCCATGGAATGCGACGGCGAAAATAGAAATCTTTGCATTATTGATTTAAATTGAAAGCTGAATTCATCCTCCTTTTCACTGCGAATAATGTGTTTACATACCTGCAGGCCGAAAAAATGGCTGTTTTACTCTTCCTGATTAGCCGGCAATTCTTCCTTAAATCACATACTACCGGCCCAAGTGGCAAAGGACTAATCAGATGACATAATTGTTCTTGACTTTAAAGAGATGGGATCAATACAGTTAAGCCACCTTAGATTACACGTTTATTGGATTAAAGATTATCAAGGTTTAAAGAACAACATTAGCTTCTGTTATAAAAAGATTTGCATGAACATTGACAGAAATATGGCACGATATAATCCAAGGCTGCAATCATTGTTTCCTCCATAGAATTTCTCTAACCATTTTTCCTACATTACAGAGAAGAGTAGATGGAATTAATCAGAGATATCGTACAAGGGAAACATTTCTGATTCAAGAAGGATGCGTCGATATGGTCCCACGATTTACTAAAAATAGTAAGACAGTATTTCACAAATCACACATCGCCAATAAGGTTTTGCGGTGGGGGATATAGGGAATTTTTTTTTTTTTTTGGTAGATATGAAGTTAAAGTGGGTGGAGATTCGCAGATATAGGGGGCTAAACTACATTTGTGAACATTTTTAACAATATAAAATTTCCCGCTCAATCATAACGATATCTATAATAAGCAAAGGAAATGACTTATTTGAGAAATAGAAGAAGAAGAAGAAGAAGAAGAAGAAGAAGAAGAAGAAGAAGAAGAAGAACAACAACAACAACAACAACAACAACAACAACAACAACAACAACAACAAGACCACCGCAAGAAAAGCAATAATAATAACCGGCTTTTAAAATATCTGTGTCTTCGTATCTTCTACAATAATACTGATTAAGATCAGTCTCTCCCAACTTCTTTAGCCGCCTGTAAATGACAGTCGAGTTTGCTTCGGTAAGAACTGTGTTATCCTTAAACCAGGGAAAACAGATATTACATATCATAATAAGTCATTTATTTCTCAATAAGCACATTTTGATCAAAGCTAGAACACCTTAGATTATAAGTCTGCTTAATATGGGATAATCTGTGACTAAATAATAGCAACAATATGAAAAACAACACGATATATCTAAAGACATTGGTAGAATCTGTGTGTAATCAATCGATGTTTGTAAGTAACAAGCTTAGTTTATCAAATCACATCGATCCAGGCGAAAAAAATACCTCAAACCACGACAATATGACTTTGCATCACATAATTCTTGACATATGTGAATAAAAGATGCAATCTTCACGGGTGTAGCGACTTTGATCGTTAGATTGCCTGGGCGTTAAGTAACACCAACAACCTCTTGTCGATGCTTCACCGAGTTCAGTGGTCTCGTACTTCCAGCACTCAAGCAATCCATGATTTACTAGTTGCACCAACCGCTCTTGTGAACAAAAACAACCAGTGCCATTCAATATCTTTTATGCGCAACCTTTATACTCAGCTTTTATGCTTAACACTTTCTTTCTAGAACTTCAGCCCTTAGAAATCTGCACTGTTCATATATTTCCTGAAAGTAACTATCTGCAATACTTTAAAAGGAGCATTAACAGCATCAACTCCAAAGATTTCGCTGAGTCTACAAAAATCTGGGATGCGACATGTCTGTTACTTGTATAATTCGGAGGGCGTCAAATGAAACTGCTTGGACACGTCACTCGACGTTTCGAGTTGGATCCTGCCAACTGTGTTCTCTTCTCTGAAGATACGGCCAGGGTAGCGGCTCGTGTTGGCCGACCACATTCTAACATAATCACGGTGGATGGCAAAGAATCTTGGAGAAATGGGGACCGACTGGGACACTGTTTCGAAGATTGTACGGGACGACTCGAGCAAATGCTGATAAATGGTTCATGCATACCTTACCTAACCAGACGTCTTCTTCCAGACACAGCAAGTTGCTGCTGCTGTTGCTGCTATATCTACTATTGCTGCTACTGCTACTACTATTGCTACTAATACTAATACTATCACTAACAAAACGACAACTACTACTACTACTACTACTACTACTACTACTACTACTACTACTACTACTACTACTACTACTACTACTACTATTATTGCTGCTGCTACCAATTTTACTATCTCCGCCAGAACTAATAATAGAAGTGTAATTCTACTAGAACGAATCATTTATTTATTATTATCAGAATAATTGGTAAGCTAAGCTTTCCACCTCTCGTTTCATAGTGTTAATCCTTACATGTAACATAACATAGTAAAATCGAATGGAATTCCTCATATTTGGAAACGAAATTTCGATTCAATATCATTTCCTCCTTCTATTATGTTATAAAAGCACGTACAGTTTCCGCCTTGAAGTTTACAAACTTTTCAGCACAACTGTTCGTTTTGTTCTACTTAAATAGCTTCACTCTGTTTAGCTGAATAACATAACATGGCGGTTTTATCCTTACACCATAGCCATCGCCAGTCAGTCTGTTTCAGTTTCTTACTAGCTTTTGTGTTCTTCATTTACCCTCAGCATCATGGCTGCAAGCATCACCATCATTACCATGATCATTCGTGTAATTATGGCATTGGTTATTACAGAAACCGTTGTTCTAGTTCCTCTTGTACTTTCTGTTGTCGTTGTGTCGTTCATGTTGTGTGTTTCGTTTGCTTACGTCTATATAGTTTAATGAAAGACATTTACTGGATACATCCTCTCTCTTTGAAGCTATGAACCTGCTTTAGAATAAGAATTATCACGAAATACAGGATGTGTTGTCCGCCATATTCAAACGCTTCATGTTAGTGCATGCATAAGTGTACGTATTTGTGTAGTGTATACATATGCGCCTGCGCGAGTGTGAGCATAATAAATGCATATATATATATATATATATATATATATATATATATATATATATATATATATATATATATATATATATATATATATATATATATATATATATGTATGTATATATATATATGAGATCATTTATATATTGTATGATTTGATAGTGGTTTTCAAACATCTAGTTTGACGTTATTCGTGTGGAAACAACCATTGTGTACGGCGTCGACAAAAAGATACAGAGCAATATTCGGGTGAATGTACGTGTGTAAGCATGTATGTTTTGTTGCCTGTTTACGTAGATAGACATGTAACTTGTTATTTCAAAGTGTACATATATATATATATCTGTGTATGTATATATATATATATATATATATATATATATATATATATATATATATATATATGTATATATATATATATATATATATATATATATATATATATATATATATATATATATATATATATATATATATATATATATATATATATATATATATATATATATATATATATATATATATATATATATATATATATATATATATATATATATATATATATATATATATATATATATATATATATATATATATATATATATATATATATATATATATATATATATATATATATGTATGTATGAATATATATATATATACGGGTATTTGTGTATGCGTGTGTGAGTAAATATATATATATATATATATAAAGAGTGAGAAAAATAAACAGAGATATAGAGAGAGATATATATAGAGGTAGAAAAATAGATTGATAGATACAAAGATAGATAGATAGATAGATCGATAGATCTATGCATACATACATATACATATATATGCATATATATATATATATATATATATATATACATATATATATATATATATATATATATATATATATATATGATATATATATATATATATGTGTGTGTGTGTATATATATTTATATATATATATATATATATATATATATATATATATATACGCACATATATATACATACATGTATGTATACATGCATACATACATACATACTTTCTTGCACTGAACCTACACACACATGAAACCTATATATTTACAGTGAGACTGTGTTGAATGATGAACACCGAATTTAATCGAAAATGATCATGCTGCGAATAAATACGTTTGTTTATAAATTAATAACGATACTACTGACATAATACAATGTAGGATGTGATATAGTATAATATAATACAATATAATATATTATAATGTATAATAGAATATAGAATAGAATGCCATACATAAGAACAGAATATAATGAAATAGGATATTATAATATATTATATTATTCTATTGTATTCTACTGTATTGTGTTATCTAGTATAATATATTATAACCTTTTCAAACAGAAATTTCCGTGTCTTATTTGAAGCCTGCATTGTTGAATCAAGTCGCTTACAGGTTACGCCATTCATTGCATCTAGTACGCAACGTATGTATTCGTTTGTTCAACTGCTGTGTGTTTGCGACTATATTTAATATATGTGTATGTATATGGATGTATCTGCGTGTATATGGTTGCATGTATATGTATATTTTGTAAATATATAGGTATGTGTATATATATATATATATATATATATATATATATATATATATATATATATATATATATATATATATATATATATATATATATATATATATGAATGATTGTATGTGATGTGTTTGTGTATTTATATATGTCGTATGTATGTAAGCATCGTTATTCAAACACTCACATACATTCATGGGGTTTAGTCTTGAATACATGCAGAGGCGTGTGTATATGAAACAATGCTTGTATACATACACTCACTTGTGTGTGTATTTAAATGTGTATGCGTGTGGCTGTGTGCTTGTGTGTGTGTTTGTGTGTGCTTGTTTGTATATACAAGTATTCTTAAAGCGAGTAGTGTTATAACATGATTCAAAGAATACAGCTAAATTCATCTTGAAGTTTCAAACGTTCTCGTAGATTTTAGCACTATACCGAGGCTTCGGAAGAGTCCTATGTTCAATGCTGTTCCTATAGTGGCAAATACAACCTTATATTTCTCATTCGTTGTACATATTTGTTCACATGATCAAATATGCAGGGTCTAACTGATTCCTATCCCACCTTAGTCGCTAACCTTATATATCAAATTATACCCTTTCACAAGCTATATTTTTACCCCCAACGGCCAAATTTGTTGGTCATTCTCCCATTTCATAGCTGACCACAACAGTCTACAACCAGTATTCTTGAGATATGTTTGTGTTTGTAAAATTAATTTTCATCTGATGGTTACTGTTTTTTTGTAATGGAGTAATGTTCTCATTCTTCTATTAAAAATATGCGTAAGAAACAGCTATAATGAGCTGACAATTATTCCTCGTACGACATGCATACATAATTTTATTAGAATATATTACAATTCTGAACAATATCAAACTCAATTTCACCTACAGCTGTTTCCATGCCAAAGTGAATCAATTTGAGAAATTAATTAAATTAAATCTCCATATTGAATATTATAACTCGGGAATTTCATCAGGAAGAGAATTTGAGAGAAAGTAGCTACATTCCAATGTATTGTTTGACCCTTGATAGACTCAGATATCAGCGTTTCAGCAACTAGTGTATTTGAAAAAAAAAAACAGTTACTATTGTATTTGTAAATGCAAAGTTGTTTAATGCATGTGTGCGCGTTCGTGTGTATTGCTTTGAGAAACCAAAAACGAAATATTCGTTAGGTAGTTTAAACGATATTTCGATACGATTACTTTAGACTAAAAGCAAAAACAAAAAAAAATGATTATTCCTAAATTACACTAGCGCTTATAATAAATCGGAATGTCATTAAAGCATTTAATTACTTAGGAAATTTAATTATAAGTCACCCAGTTGCAATCTAGAAAGTATAGCTAAATAACAAATTGTTGTTATTATTATTATTATCATTATTATTATTATTATTATTATTATTATTATTATTATTATTATTATTATTATTATTATTATTATTATTATCATTATCATTATCATTATTATTAATATTATTAATATTATTATTGTTATTATTATTATTATTGTCATCATCATCATCATCATCATCATCATCATCATCATCATCATCATTATTGTCATCATCATCATTATTATTATTATTATTATTATTATTATTAGTATTATTAATAATAATAATAATATTATTATTATTAATATTATTGTTATTATGATTATTATTATTATTATGATATTTTAAAACCATAGTATCTTGTATGTAATATTTACTTTACATAGTTCTGCGCGCGTGTGCTAATCTGTTGAAAGCTTGTAGATGATGACGAACGAAAACTGCTTACTAATTACTATAGATGAATATTACGTCAGCAATATTTGAACACAATGTATTTGTTTACATAATAGTGTGAACAGATACACACGAGCCTATTTGAGGAAAGCACTAACGTTAACATATCAAAATTACTTAACTACAAATTAAAACATTATTGAATTAATACGTAGTATCTTTAACTTAGTATTACCAAATAACTTTTGAAAAAATATATTAATCACAGATTGCTAAGATATGAACTTAAATTAAGATAGTTTTAACCATTATATAATACATCTACCTGCAAATAAAACCTCATGTTCATATTGATTTTAGATTTTTCGATTAATAGGATATCTACTAAGATTTACCTAATCTGGTGATATTCCATCTGGTAATATGCCATACCGTTTCACCATTTTGTCCATAACCTCTGCACGTATCACTTTGTCTATTCTATATTTGATGTAATTGGTTCTTAATGCTTGGTCTTGGGCAGCATAGATTAGAGCCTCCATTTCCGGTTTTAAATCGCTTTTAGTCATCCACAGCCATCTTTTCTTCTCCGTCTGTCTTATCTTCAACATCCCTGTGAACATTTCTATGCATTCTTTCCTTTATTCACCTATTTTCAGTTTCATTCATTCTCAAATTCTTGTTCAAGATAAAGAAATCAATAAAGACCATGAGATGTCATTATTTTGTTTCCGTGGTCTTTATTGCTTTCGGCTTTGATACTGTGAATCGTGAGGAATTTTGCAGAATTTTCTAAAATGTTGATCTTCCCGAAATGACAAGGGTAATAGTATCCCTGCATTAAGGAATGATGGCAACAGTGCTATCTATCCTTCGATGTTCAGAAGCATTTTCTATTGCCACAGGAACCAAAGAGAGTTGTGTTTTAATTCCTGCACTTTTTATCATATTCTTTTCAGTGATGATCCAACATTCTTTCAGAGATTAACAGAAAGGTATAAAATTCCAGTTTCGCACGGAAGAACGTCCACTAGATCTGAAACGGCGAAATTTCAGATAAAAGAAAATACCACGACGGGCGTTTTCTCGTCTTTTGCCTGCCGAGGATTGTACCCCGATTCATATACATTCGAGGGAATTCAGCAAACGGTTGAAAGGTTTGCTGCGACAGATCGTGCATTTAGACTGGCTATCTGCTTCTAGAAACTGAAGTTTTATTCCAACCAAAGCCTGGATCAGAATATAATCGAGATTCAAGCGTGATGTTTGACAACAAGAGACGCAAATGGATCAGTTCGTCTTAATATCTTGGAAGTACAGTAAACTTGATGACGAAAAAATATTACGCTTGATGAGAAAATCAATTTAAGAATATCTAAACTACTCGTGCCTTAGGGAAACTTTCCCATCGTTTGTGATGGACACAGTGTCAATCTGAGAACTGGAGCAAGTGCATACAAATCCTGTATTTTGAACACATTCTTCTATGTGTCCGAACCATGGACTCTCTGCTACAGACATAAAACATTTCAAACCATTCACACATACTGTCTGAGCGATATCTGCAAAATAAAAGGGCAACATCAGATATCAAATGTCAAAATCTTCGAAAAAGATATGTCCAGTACTCTATTATTATTATTATTATTATTATTATTATTATTATTATTATTATTATTATTATTATTATTATTTTTTTTATTATCATTATCATTATTATTAATATTATTCGTATTATTATTGTTGTTGTTATTATTATTATTATTATTTTTATCATCATCATACTCGTCATCGTCATCATCATTATCGTCATCATAATTATTAATATTATCGTTAATAGAAGCAGCAGCAGCAGTAGTAATGGTAGTAGTAGCAGTAGTTTTAGTAGCAGCAGCAGCAGCTTTTTTGATATTTATTTAACTTCCACGAATAACTTATATAAAGCTGTTCCGCTTAAAATAAGTAAACAAAATTTTCTGAATATGTATATGTGTCTGTGTGTATGTGTGTGTGAGAGAGTTATATTTGTATATATATATATATATATATATATATATATATATATATATATATATATATATATATATATATACATACACCAACAATGTATATAAACCCTTGGATAGAACACATAAACACATATTCAAAGACAGCACTCGACTTCTTCAATGGAAGGATTTTTCTGACTAAATTCTTTACAGTCCATTATTTAAAACTTTCTCTTCAGTGACACACTCTTATGAGAAATATTCAATTCATGTATCACGAAGTCTGAAAATTCTTATGACGTAAATACTATACACACACATGTATACATATGTATGTGTGTATGTGTACATATTTCTATATATATATATATATATATATATATATATATATATATATATATA
>NC_142946.1:12369440-12374440 GCF_046866305.1 Octopus bimaculoides | reverse complement strand
ATGATGATTATCATCCTCATCATCATCATCATGAATTCGCGATGACAAGGATGACGACGCCGAGAACGATGTTTTCTTTAATGATCGTGACCATAATGATGACGGTAATTATATTTATCAGTATCATCATAGACGATATGTTGATAATGATAATGATGTTCTTCATCATGGGTAGTTTCGGTATCGATTCCATTGAACATTTTTCTTAATGATGTTGTCAATGATGATGAAGATTAATGGTTTTGGTGATGGTGTTGGTGGTTGCGTGACGGTGGTGGTGTGCCAGCGGCGGTGGCGATGCTGGTATTGTTGTTGTTGATGATGATGGTGACGATGATGACGATGATGATGATGAAGATGGTGATGGTGAAGATGAAACAGAATTTCATTTTCAAAATACCCCATAAATGTCATTAAGTACAAAATACAGATGGAAAATTTTGGAAAGGTCAAAAAAATTGCGTTGCAGTATTTTTAACTTGTTTCATTATTATAATAGGAGCATGGATAGACGTGAGGATAAGAAGCAGGTTTTCAAACCAAGCGTTTTTAGGTTCAGTATTACTTGTACCGCGCTCATTAGCCGAGTCTTCTACTATAGCTTCGGATCGATGTATGACTAACGAATTAATGAGTAAATTTGGTTGGAGTATAACTGAATGAAGCCCGATTGGGTGTGAGTGTGTGTATGTGTTTATGTACGTGTGTATATGTGTGCTTTGCTTGGGTGTGTGCGAATGTCTGTATGTCTCGGGGTATAACGCTTAACAACCGGTTTTAGTGTTTCTACATCCTCGCAACTTTGCAGTTCGCCATAAGCCATCAATAGAATTAGTAAGAAACATTTGAAAAATTATTACCTGGGTAGATCTGCCCGTCTAAAAACCAAAAAGTTGGGAACCCCGCATGGCTGCAGTCCAGTCTTTCAAAGAGTTAAGAATTTGGAGACATGCTTTCATTCATAAATTCATATAATAACAAGCGAAATTTTGGAAGGAATGCGATATTATAATGTATATACTTTTCCTAAGGACATCAGAAACGAATTTCCGTCTTATTCTATATAGTGATATTATTTTAGTGTTACATTTCATTGAAAATTACATTTAGAATAACCTGAAAATTTATGATCAGATGTATAGCCAGGAGACATTTGAAACGTGTTTTAAAATATACTACTGCTTTATTACATAACATTTTGTACACATGTGTATGCGCGTAGTGATGTACGTTAAGTATCCTAAAGCCATTATCGATTGGCGACACTTGGGGCGCTTTTTATAAAAGTATCTGGTGATGTTATTCTCACCCAAAGTTGTTTCCTTTAAACTAGCATTAGAAACACAGACTTGACTACATCCACATTTTACGCTGCAAAGATTTTATGGCATAGCTACCGTATACCTTTTCTTATATCAGTAGCACGAAAATACACACCCACGAAGAGAAAAAAAAACATATCTTCTGTGAATATGTGTGTGGGTGTGTGGTGGGGGTGGTTGTGTGTATGTGTGTGTGTGTGGGTGTGTTTGTGTGTGTGTGTGTGAATAATAAAGATTTGGAAAAGAACACAAAACATCCAGACAGTTAGGTGATACAAGAAAGGAACAAAACACCTAACTGTCTGGCTGCTTTCTGTTCTTGTCCAATTCTGTATTATATATATACATATATATATATATATATATATATATATATATATATATATATATATATATATATATATATATATATATATATATATATATATATATATATATATATATATATATATATATATATATATACATGTATGCATGTATATTGTGCGTGTATATATATATATATATATATATGCAAATATATGCGTGTGTGCAAGCGTGTATATAAATATATGTAAATATTCTTTTATTCTTTTATTCTTTTACTTGTTTTGGTCATTTTACTGCCTAGAGTGCCACCTTTTAGTCGATCTTATCCTTATATATATACAGATAGATAGGCAGATCGGTAGAATATAGATAGATAGATAGATAGATAGATAGATAGATAGATAGATAGGGAGTAGTATGTATATATATATATATATATATATATATATATATATATATACCGATAAAGATTTTTACCGATAAAGGTTTTTTTTTCATACTGAACTACTTGGCAAAATTGTTAATTATTAATTCTATTATTAATTGACGATTCTCTGCCCTTATTCTTGTATATATATATATATATATATATATATATATATATATATATATATATATATAATTTTACGTATTATATACTATAACTACCAACATTTGTAATCCTGTTTTGTTTTGTTTTTTTCTGTGAATCTGAATTCGCTCTTGACACACACGGAAATTACCGTAAAAATTTCCGTTCGATTAATATGTATATATTTTACTTTTGGCTGGTAAATTTTTAGCACCTTAATTCTGCAATGCTTGTCAAACTAACATGGAAATATTTTGCACACGTTCTGTTTATGACATTTATTTCTTAAGCATTTGGATTTGGCAAAAGCAATTAAATATAAATATTACATTAACAGATCACATATTTTAAAATCACGTACACAAATAACAGTTTTAGTATAATATTTGCCGTAGTAACACTGGAACATTGAAAATTCCAAACCACGTAAAAATATAACTGAATATAAAATGGAATTATCATCCAAATTTTTACGTAGTACAAACGTATTACACATAAATATCACTCGCATAGACACGAACAATTTTGTCTACCTCTGTGTGTATGTGTGCATATATTATATAACCTGTGAGTATTTATGTCTTCTGTCTTCCAGTTCCATATATGAGCGTGAGATAACTCATGAGTGGGTGGCGACAGGCGTCTCTTTCCTTTCGGTTGCATTATGATATCTGTTTTAAGTGTTGTTCGCCTAAAAGCACGGAGCACTCTGCATATGTTCTCTTCGTAACTGATGATAACCATCGATAATAATGTAGGTTCTAAACTTCAGAGAAAATGCTTAGTCAATATTATTGACTAAAGTACATTAAGATTGGGACCCAAGGCTAGCCAATATTTTCAAATAAGTAAAACGAATAAAACAATATATATTTCCACACAAAACTATATATGCATATATACATACATGCACACACAAACACGCTCATAAACACACATATATATATACAGATACCTGTATATATATATGCTTGTGTATATATATATATATATACATACATACCTGTATATCTTCTATAATATAAATTTGACGAAGGCGATCGTTGTATTCTTTCTTGTCTTCAAGTTTATAACCAAACGGCTGCGTAGATTCGCGTGAAAAATGACACAAATGTGGAGACGGGTGCATAGATTGGAATGCAGTTTGTATTTTTTACCTAACCACCATAGTTAGCGAGAAAATCGATTTAAAACTTTTTTCAAGTGAAATTCCGCTGTTTCTTCCCCCATTAAAATAACCAGTTGCTCACACAGCCGGCATCTCTGGTTATCCGTGTTGCTTATTTTGATTTTAATCACCTTACTTTGACATTGTATACCGTACTAAATTCTGGTGCATCGAATTAAGTTCCATATTCATCTGAATCTAAATTTTTGCTGAACTCATCTACCATACCCAAATATATATATATATATATATATATATATATATATATATATATATATATATATATATATATATATATATATATATATATATATATTGGTACTGAAATGTAAATATGTTATGACATAATACATCTGTAATAAATGCATAAATTTACACATAGACATATGAGTGTATGTGTGTTCGTGTTTGCCTGTTTCTGTGTGTGGCTATGTGTGCGTGTGTTTGTGTTTACTGGTGCACAAATTTAAATACTCGTGTGTAATGTTTTTATTGATCGTATGAACGTTTGGAAAAAATTCTCCTAACAAAACCATATGCTATTTACTATTTAACACGTACCTATCATACATATTTTAACAAGACTCATAAATCTTGATTTCCTCTTTATGCTAGAAAATTCTGCTTTTCTTTCAAAAATACGTGTTTTTTGTTTTTATTCTCACGTTATAAAACAAAGCAAATATTTATATAAATTGTCAAAATTATTAGATTATTCTATAATATATTTGCTTTCTCATACACATTTCTTCATATCCCCGCTGCTCCGATGTTTACACTACGTGTAATGTATATGTTTCTGGTGTTTATTACTGTACTTATACATACATACGTCTCTCTCTCTCTCTCTCTCTCTCTCTCTCTCTCTCTCTCTCTCTCTCTCTCTCTCTCTCTCTCTCATTCCCTCTCACTCTCTCTTTCCGCTCACTCTCTCTCTCCTTTGCTATATATGTGTGTGTGTGTGTGTTTGTGTGTGCATGTGTTTGTCCGTATGTTTGTGTATACATATATACGTATATATATATATATATATATATATATATATATATATATATATATATATATATATATATATATATATATATATATATATATATATATATAAATATATATATATCTTGTATAAATAGCTATATCTAGCTCAGTATCTATCTATCTGTCTATTTATCTATGTATGCATGTTTCTATCTCTGTACATATATATATATATATATATATATATATATATATATATATATATATATATATATATATATATATATATATATATATATATATATATATATATATATATACATATATATATATAAATGAATAGCTATATCTATCTCAATATCTCTCTCTCTCTCTCTCTATATATATATATATATATATATATATATATATATATATATATATATATATATTTCCGAAACATAAGATTTTCCAATAAAACTCTCCCTCAATTTCACAGAAAACCTTCAATCGATTTTTTCTAAATTTTGCACGTCTTCCGCTGCAGAACCTCGACTGATCTTGGGAATCTGTTGTATAGATTTATGCCTCTGTGTGACTATTTGTGCGCGTGTTTGTTTATTTACGTCCCAGTAAATTAGCCGTTGTTGGTGTATTTACCTCCCTGTAAATTAGC
>NC_142946.1:12361940-12364440 GCF_046866305.1 Octopus bimaculoides | reverse complement strand
TCACTTGAATTGATCATGACATTTGAGAACCCTGGTTACATATCTCTTTACTCGATCTTTTTAATTAATTCAATTTCTATATATATATTGTTTTTTAATGGAGATCCCAGAATCTTCCTCCTATGATTTTTTTTTTCTTTTTCACAGTATGCAATTACGAAACCACCCTTTAGTTGCGTAGCCACTTTAATTAAACATGATCGTAGTAATAATTTATTAATAGTCAAAGTTGCTTTTCTTTTTTCTATTTTGCTTGCGTTTCCTATGCGATCGGTAATTTATTTGAAATCGTCTCACTCATTGCAGGTGCTTCTTGCATCAACCCTTTCCTGGCTTTATTTTCACAGGAGATGAAATCATTCTCAGGAAAGATTATTTCCTCTTCACAGATGCACATTTCCATGTGCTCTTAATCTCCTTAACTATTTTTAATCAGTTTATTACAAGTTTCGCTAGTCACCCTCGGCTGGGATCTGGCAAAATCACAAGCGATAGGGAGGTAGCAGTATTTGAAATGTGAGAAGCGGTATCATCCGCTTTAAGCTGTCGTTGTTCCTTTTTGGTTATTTTTTAAAATATAATTTCTTCTCTTCCTCTTCTGGCGTCGGTTGTAGAGTGAGTCTTTCGGCTTTCTGTTTTATTTCGGCTGATCAGAAGGAAACGTACTCCACCACTGAAGCCGTTTTTTGAGTAGCAGTCTCCTGAAATTTACTGTATTCATTCTTGCATTCTTACATTTGCGTCATAAAAGATGTTTACAGCCATGAATGATAATGTTTTTAGGTTTACAGAACTACAACCCGTACATGGCAAGTTTCTCAAATTGATTTGTATTGTGATTTTATAAAGACTTCTATATTCGTAATGGCAGGAGCCCAACCATATATCTCAGAAAGTAATTATTTTTGTCTATAGTTGATGCCCTTATTGCACCACAAAACGGAATACGAGTCACTGACAATCGTCGTTACATATCTCCCCAATGTTCATTGCTGTTAAGGATACCGTATTTCGTTTTGCTAGCATAATACACGTCCAAATATATTAACTGTTTAGGATACAGTATTGGCTTTCAAATATTTAAGACTGTTGCATAATAGCAGGACATGAGTTTTCACTCTTTTCTACTTTTCGGACCTGGAGAATATCGTTCTAATTCTTCCACATCTGGTAACAAAATAGTTTGCATTTTATAAGTATTTGAGAACAGCTTCGAAATATTAAACATGGTTACATGAGAGTCTTATGTGGCTTTCATAAAACAATCGTTTATTATACTTCTTTTTGGTGGATCTCTGTAACAGATTCTTAGAAATTATATTTCCATGTTCTCTCCATAAAATTATTCAAATCTACGATTTTCCATTTTTGAGAGTAAGTATGATGCAGACTGCTTCGCAGTCTACTATATTTTCACTTGGCAAAAACAAAACAAAAAAACGAATATGTGTAAATTTTATAGCTGTTAATGCAGTTGCTGCTGTTGTTGTTGTTGATATAGTCTCTTATGTGACGCTTTTACCTTCGTTGTCTACAATGTGCAAATATAAATATTAAATTTAATATCTCAAAAAAAAATGAATTACTATGCTCAAGATTATTCATTCAGGTAAAGAAAGTGAAATAAATAGAATTATTTCAATAACATGCACTTGTCGTCATACTCATGTACATTGGAGACGTCAGAATTAATTGAATAAAATGTTCTCGTGTTAAAAAAATGTTGTTGTTTTTTTTTTTTTTTCATTTAAGCTAGGATCCAGAGATTGCGTGGTAACGAATAGCAACAACAACAATACAGTCAAAAAATCAACGGCAAAACAATCTACACTAAAATAATCAAACATCTCTTGTACATGGATGATCTAAAATTGTATGCTGAAAACGATAAACCACCGGAAATACTACTACGCACACTGAATGAATTTACCACAGAAATACATATGAAATTCAACTTACAAACAATGTGCCAAGCGACCTTGAAAAAAGGAAAACTAGTTAAGAGTAACAGTCTCAGACTAGACGAAGAAAATTATATAAGAGAATGAGACCGAATCCAGACATACAAATACTTACAAATCAATGAAGTTGATACGGTACAGCACACAAAATTGAGAGAGGTGGTAAAGGAGGAATATTATATGCGAGTTAAACAGAAAAAAATATACAAAGTAAAATCCCAACAATAGTTGGAAAGCTCAGGACTCAAAGCAGAGACAGACAGATTTATAATTAAGACGTCCAGAATGATCAGGAAAGTATTAGGGGGAAAGAAGGGATAGCATGTTACCGTACGCTGCAGTTAGTAAGACCGCTACGTATGCAAGACTCCAGGCGCTCCAGCAAAACCTTTGATAAAGAGAAAATAACATAAATGATAATGATAATAATGACAATAATAATAATAATGATAATAATAATAATAATAATAATAATAATGACAGGGAAACGGGCTGATTACTACCTAGCTCAGATACTAGGAAAGCCCAAAATGGCTGAA
>NC_142946.1:12319440-12344440 GCF_046866305.1 Octopus bimaculoides | reverse complement strand
ATATATATATATATATATATATATAAATATAGATATATATATATATATATATATATATATATATATATATATATATATATATATATATATATATATATATATATATATATATTATGCGTATATATATATATATATATAGATAGATATAGAGGGAGTTACAGACATACATAACTCTAAATATTTGCATATAAAATAGTAGACAGAAATAACGATTTACCTACATTGATTTATCTATTATGGCCTTACAGCTGTTTCAGGTATGCGTCTGGGTGGGTTCATGGCAATCGATTGATTGGCTGAAATATTGGACATTTCCACCCAAAGATATCTTCTCTAGAGCCGCAAAGAAGCAAATGCTAAAGAAAAGGTAAGCGGGGTATTTGGAAAGTGTGGTATTATTAGAGAACCGTATCAAATACGTTAAGCCATCAACCCTAAGCCATTGTGGATCGTACACGGTGTGTATGATATTGACGCCCGTAGAGAAATTTTATGTCCTACTCCGTCATTATAATTAGTGGTAGAATGTTGGCGATCACTACTGTGTTTTGAAAGCAAAATTGCCTAGGGGAAGTATAAAATAATTTGTAGTTGAGTGACGATTTATTATTTAAACCAAATATAACAAAATCTATTTGCAATGAATTATGGTGGACATACTGAGTTTATAGCAGTGATTAAAAACTAGTAAACTGGCATCATAAATAAACTACTTCTGGTAAAGCAGCAGTAAAACAAAGATTGTTGCTGAGAAACACAACATTCCAAAGAGAAATATATAAGTTCTATGTAAATATTTCTCATATTTTTCTATATTCCAAGAAAAACATCTAGCAATTCTATACCTCGAAGGCATGCTACATACACTGGATAAATTACAGATTAATAAAATAATCCGTTTAGATTAATTAGTTAAATTCGTAAATACTTTCGCAAAAGTAACCTTTTGCAGTGAAACTAAAGCCAAAATAATGTGAATAAGTCAAAATACGCGAATTAAACTAAAGACTTTCAGCATACTTTTAACGAAATTTATCCACAAAATGAAGAATGTATGGTATTGTCTGTATTTTGGGATTTGTTACCAATAAGTATTATTTTGGTTTTTGACAAACGCACAAGTTCTCTTTCAATTTACGGTGGCCGGGATAATAGTTGGTTACCTCAACCTTAGAACTTGATATATTGATTTGTGTTTGATACTTCGAATCCCAATCAGACTTGGTTAAATATCATTAGATGTAGTACCTTAATGTTGCATTATTGGGACTTTCCCCATCGTATCGCAAATAAGTTAAACTTTGGGGTTTTTTCTTGCATTGAGTTTTTTCTTGCATCTTGTTTTAATGACTACTGTTTGCTTCAAACCTTCTTTCTGTGACCTGAATATCAATATTTTGAAACTGGCCTATTTTCTATTACATTTCAATCAGAATCAGCGTTGACTTGTTGAAGCAGAAATATCGTTATAGCAAATATTCCGCTGAATACAAGATTTTACTTGTCAGTTGCTTCACTACTGAAAATAAGTGCATTTCTGATCATGAGCAGGAGTAGTTGGGGAGCATCATAGCCATATATTGAGAGGGATTCTTTGTGGTTTAATAAATGTAACCAAACTAAAATTCGAAGTCAAAACTAGCCATTTTTCATACTTACTAGGGGTAAGCAAATAGGAAAGAGCAGTTACTACACAAATACAAAAATCTTGTTAAGCAGTGTAATTCAAGGCAATAATTTCAAAATTGCACAAAAGGCACAGAATTGAAAAATCGAACACTCTATGTAAGAGAACTTCAGTGATTAATTGTTAATTGCTTTTATTGACGCTCCAACAAAACCAAAATTGTTCTCAGTGGTTTTTTAATTCCGAACATAAAATGAACGTAAAATATATTGACACGTTTTCTTCATCGCTCTACTAAATCTGCTAATCCACTGTGTCCTTGTCTTGTTCTGGAAGTGCTAGCAATGATTCTTGTTTTCTCTTTGATAGTTAAGAGACTGAATGATTAATCACTAACCTTTAGGGGATTTCAGTTTTGCATGTGACTTCTTTATTTGGAAAACTAACTAAAACGAAGATTAGGTCGCTTTTAAGACGTCCAGTGATAGCATTGCATTATTACGGTTACATATACAAACCGGCATACATACATCTTTAGCAGGCATTCACACATAGACAGACACACACATGAACATACCACCTACATATTCACATACATATAACCATATAAACACCTTTTTACACACTTGTATACATATGTGATCATATGCTTATTCGCACAAATTAACATATACACTTACACATGCATACACAACCACTCACATGAATATATACATACATGAATATGTACTCATACATGAATATGTACTCACCTGGAGATGATAAATACATATCCATCTCTACTATAGGCACATGGCTTGAAATTGTGGGGGAGGGTCAGTCGATTAGATTGACGCTAGTACGCAAATGCTACTTAATTTATCAGCCCAAAAGGTTGAAAGGCAAACTCGACTTCGGCGGATTTTCAACTCAGAACGGAGTGATGGGCGAAATACCCTGAAGCATTTTGCTCGGCGTGCTGACGATTCTTCAGTGCAACACAGTGCTCAAATGCGGCATGTCCCTCGACGCGTCCGCATTTATTTTTGCTCCAGCTATTGCTTCGTATTCTATTAGAAAGGGTCTAAGAACCTTCACTATCGTGATGTCAGGTGCGATTACTGTGGCATCATCCTAGGCCAGTAAAGCCTCATGCGTGTTAGCTCGTGTCCCTTGTATCTTGTTTTATCTTGTTCGGCTTGTACACTTTTTCTCTCTTTGGCTAGCGTCTCGCTAAACACTACCAATCCTCAGACGACTGTACTCTTTAAGCCGCTATAATACGACATATTGAAGAGTACCCCTGTCAATTGCTGTTTTTCTTTTATATCTCGATAACACGGTACCTGTGTACCGGAAAGAGGCTTCAGCGTCCAATGACATTGATTCTCTCTTAGATACCTAACTATGTATACCTATTTCGTTATTGCCCACAAGGGGCTAAACATAGAGGGAACAAACAAGAACAGACGAACGGATTAAGTCGATTACATCGACCCCAGTGCGTAACTGGTACTTAATTTATCGACCCCGAAAGGATGAAAGGCAAAGTCGACCTCGGCGGAATTTTGAACTCAGAACGTAACGGCAGACGAAATACCGCTAAGCATTTCGCCCGGCGTGCTAACGATTCTACCAGCTATACCTATTTATGTATACCGTACAGGTCACATAGTTATTATCAGTGAAACCGATCATCTTCAATTGTGGATACCGTACACTTATCTCTCTCTATTAATCTAATGTGCTCTCTATCGATATATGATCTGAATGACCTATTATGTCCGAACCATATTCACATTGAAACCTTCATTCTGTTATACAGTCTGAAACCGATGCATTAGTATATGAGACTTTGTGTACCCTCTATTACTTGGGGGTCATCAAAATCTCTGTATCCTACTTATAAATGTCGGAACAACCGGACTAAACTTTGGGTGCGCCAACAAACCTGTTTACACTTCGGCTGTTGGTCAGTGACAGTCACTAGTCATTGCGTGCAGTCATTATTGCTCTTTACATGTAGTACTAGTAACTTAGCAAGTGCATCGTTAAACATTCACTGTACCTCTACATCCAAACTTATCCTTGGACAGCACAGCTATTTTCTCGCCTGATCGCGATAGACGACTTTATGACTATATCTTGTACTTTTCAAAAGTGTGCACGTGTGCGTTGACTTACAAAATTATTTTAATGAATGAGATAATAAATGAGATAGGTAAGTGACTTGGCTTCTTCAATGTTCCCAGGCTATGTGCGTTTATTGTGAATGAGGCTATTTGTGTTGGAGAAGAAACATAGATTTTACCCTCGACTTCGTCTTTAAGGAAAGAATATCCTTCTAGGTGCCTTCAGTACATATTATCCAGTCTTTGCCTTAAAATCACCATTGAGCATTACAGTAAGCGGCTGTCGCTATAGATTTTAGTTTTTTTTTTTTTCTTTTGCAGATCAATTTCTCAGTTTCTTTCTATTTGGCCACCATTTTGTCTGCATATCTTTTCTCATATACCCGACCAATTCAGTTTTATATAACGGTGTTCATGTCGCGTATGTGTATGTGCGTGTGTATGTGTGTGTTTGTGCGCGGGCATGTGTATATGTGTGTGTTTGCTTGCTTGCTTGTTGTTGCTGTTGGTTTTGTTAGAATTTTTGTTAGAATTTTTGAAGTCCGTTGTGACAGTAATGCGTTTGTTTGTTAATGGTGCTGATGTAATTTGTCATTTTATTGTTTTTTGCTATCTTCATGTCATTTTGGCGCCTGTGCTTCTTGTGACATTTTTGTTGGTATTTTAATTAAAAACTGTTTATTTGTTGTTGAATATGGACATTTGATTCTTTCCATTCTGGCTCCTCGTTTGAAACTGTTCGTCTCTAAGAAATTTTTTTTTTTTTGTATTCCCCATTGCTAGAACCAGAGCTGCATGCATTTGTTAAAAAGTATTAACACATTTTGTGTTACTATATTCACGGAAATATACTCCAAAGATCACAATCACATATGAAGAAACACGTATATATTCGTTGATTGTGATACATGGCATTTATGCACATTAGATGGTACCAATAAACCTGCAACCGTGACAATTGTAGACAACCACAAGCAACTGACGGTTCAATCGCAGTCACCTTGACTCTTCAAGATTAATCCAAATATTCTTCCCCATCAAATAACTGGCCTATCGTTTATCTGCACCAAGGAAATTGCCCAAATTAAGAGTCCAACTCCCTGCAATGCACATGGCAGATAATGTTTGAAACCAATTAGATAAGCTGTAGTTACAACAATTCCACACATATTCACATGAGCACATGCAAATAAGAATATATACACAAATTCACTTAACTCAACTTCGGTTTGAGGAATCAGAAGAAATCTGGCGTGAATTATAATAAATTGAACATATAATTACGTAACTTATGTCTACACTGTTAATAGTATCGTCTTCTTTCATTCTTCAATTTCAGCATTGGGAACACAAACACACCACCTATATATGGAAGTGCATATGCATGTAAATAGACAGAGACACAAAAACATACAATATATGTATGTATATAAATATATATATATATGCATATTCATATATTAGTATATGTAGGAACGTGTTATATGTATGTACATGTATATCTATATTTATATATGTATCTACATACATATATACATTATATACATGTCCGGGCATATGTGTGTGTGTGTAGATAGATGAGCATGCGTGTTAATATGTGTGTTTGTGTGTGAATATAGACACATATATATTTGCTGCATAGCTGATGACGTGTAATGTTTTAGTTGATTCAAAGACAAGATCAATATCTTTCATAAATATAACATTAACAAAATGATCTCACTTACTAAGAATCACAGCGATAGCCAATATATATATATATAAATGTCTGTATATATATGTATATATATATATGTTTATGTATATGTATATATATATATATATATACAAAAGTCATATATTTCAATAAAAGATATTGTTTCTGTACAACCGCTTCTTTTCTTTCTTTCATGTACAAGAACTTTGAGTTAGAGGACCATTCGGAACGGTATGGTTATCCCTAAAAGTGTATCATATTTTAGGTATTCAATAACCAGACTGATATCTCAACAGAACTTATCTAATGTCAAAGAAAGAACAATACTTTATATCGAGTAAACAAATCTATTTCCAGTTATCTTTTATTTATATATGTGTTTATTTATATAGATTTATTTATATTGCATTAAGCTTCTCTGTTTTTTTTTTCTCTCTCTGTCTCAAAGTACTATCTACTTAATGTATATCTGAATTTCTATGTAAGTTTATGTAGCACTATAACTAACATTTAAATAGTATTATCTAAATAGATATATTAGGACATATGTGGGTATGTACATATATATGTAGTGTGTGTGTGTGCGTGTGTGTATGTATGTGTGCATGTGTACATATGCATACACACGTATGTATATATGAATATGCGTATGCATACAGATATATAAGCATACATACACACATACATTCATATATATATATATAATATTTATATGTATGTATATAGGTATATGTATATAGGTATATATGTATGTATATAGCGGCATACTAATATATACTTTTGTTATTTACACCACCTGTCCTCGTCTGTTGTTATTTTTTGTATATTCTCCCATATATAGGTATGTATACAATATATATATGTATGTATGTATACATATATACACACACACACATACATATATATACATATACATATACATATATATATATATATATATATATATATATATATATATAAATATATATATATATATATATATATATATATATATATATGTATATATATAAGTATATATATATATATATATATATATATATATATATATATATATATATATATATATGTATATATATATATATATATATATATATATATATATATATATATATATATATATGTATATATATATATATATATATATATATATATTTATATATATATATATATATATATATATATATATATATATATATGTGTGTGTGTGTGTGTGTGTGTGTGTGTGTGGTTTAAGGTGTGTATGTTTGTGTGCGTGTGTATATAGATATATATAAATATACATAAATATATATATATATATATATATATCATATGTATGTATTCGGTTATGAGGAAACGGTTTAATGTCGGCACTAATCTCTGCTCTAGTTCAACTGAATTATCCGTTGTTTTTATTTTACTTAATTGTTGTTTTATAACATTTTTTGCGGGTGCTTGGGTAATTATAATTGCTCTGAGTCCATTAATGTTTAACGAACATTTCGGTCCTTTTTGAATTACATACTAATAGCAGCGCATTGTTCGTGTATTTTCTTTTGGATTTTCATAGAATAATAAGAATAAAATTGGAACTAACGGAATCACCGTATATGGACTTAGAACTCTATTAGCATATGTTATTCTTTTATTCTTTTATATGTTTCAGTCATTTGACTGCGGCCTTGATGGAGCACCACCTTTAGTCAAGCAAATCGAGCACATGACTTATTCTTTGTAAGCACAGTACTTATTCTATCGAGCTTTTTTGCCGAACCGCTTGTTTAAGGGGACATAAACACACCGACATTGATTATCAAGCGATGGTGGGGGTACAAACACAGACACATTAACATACCCCTCCACACACACGCATATATATATATATATATATATATATATATATATATATATATATATATATATATATATATATATATATAAATATGAGTAGAGACAGGTATTGTTGGATAATATTTTAATAAACAGTATTATTAATATAAAAAGTATCCAATAAATATCGTCGGTCCTTGTCTTTTGAAATAGATTATATTGTACCGCGAACTTTCTTTTCTTATTCTACTGTATATATATATATATATATATATATATACAACGAGAGAGGAAGAGTAACGAATATTCTCTAATAATAATGAGCTAGAAGATGCTGATACTTCTACTGATTTGCATATAGTGAGCTGTTGGCAGATGCACTTTCCATAAAGTTTGCTAAGCAGTGTAAATTGGTGTAAGAGCTGGCATCCTTTATAATCTAGGGAGCGAACTGTCATGAACAAAATTCATGTATTAGAAGTTTCCATCACGGTTACCCAGCGCAATAAACACCTTCCTATATATATGTCTGTTTGTTATTTGTAGTTACGTACATGTGTCAATGATGTTAGAGGTGATCAATATTAGATAGCAGTGATGTCCTCTGTCCAAATGTTTATTCATTGAAATGTAACAGCTACTAGAAATGATCAAGTTGTTTTTGCTACCCGGAATCTATGACACCCAGCAAAGCCTACCAGCACTCTGTTATGAAATATAAACTATTATGCTAATTTCTTACATTATCACACGGATTTTGAGAGATACAGTAAGATATTTCGCCCAATGCACTGACTTCTCTGCAAGTCTAATCACTTCATTGATTAAGTTGACAAAATAATACAGATTTTCATTCCACTGCATTGGAGCCTGGTCACCTTTTATGTATTTCTTCAGTATTAAATTATTCAGAGAAATATGAACCTGGCTCTTATATTCATTGAAGAATTAATTCCATTCGTCTCCTCGTTTCATTGCAGATTAATAACAGCACCGTTGTGAATATATTTGACCCTCTTATCTTCAGTTTTGACGAAAACAGATTACTCCCAAAAGAGCACCCAATCCTAAATATTACTTTGGTATTTTATTTTTCGATGCGGAAAGGAAATGCTGAGTTCCGCTAGATTTGAACGTAGAAGGTAGAGAAGTGAAAAGAATGCTGCTTGTGTGTTTTTTTTTTTCCTTAGAGAAGTGCCCAACTTACCTGTCTATTGGCCCACACTCCCCAATATTTTTCACCTCTAGGCACAAGGCACGAAATTTTTGGGGAGGTGGAAGGCAGTCGATAAGATCGACCGTAGTACGCAAGTGGTACTTAATTTATCGACCCCGAAAGGATGGAAGGCAAAGTCAACCTCGGCAGAATGTGAACTCAGAACATAAAGACAGACGAAATATCGCTAAGCATTTCGCCCGGCGTGTTAACGTTTCTGTCAGCTCGCCGCGTTAAAGATAGTATTTACTGAAAGGTCTTATTCTTTTCTAATCTAGGCAAAAGGCCCAAACTTTTGGGGGAGAGGGCCAGTCAATTAGATCAACCCTAGCACGCAACTGGTACTTAATTAATCCACCCCGAAAGGATGATAGGCAAAGTTAACTTCGGTGGAATTTGAACTCAGAACATAATGATAGACGAAATACCGCTGAGCATTTCGCCTGCCGTGCTCATGTTTCTGCCAGCTCACCGCCTTCCACCATCGCCAGTATCATAAACTATCTCTCCTCTCATCGATAGAATATTTAGCTGGTTATAGTGAACAACAGAAAAACGAAACAAGAAGAAACACCAAAATCTCTATATCACAGATTATTGTTGTTGATAGTGTTACAGAAATGTTAGGATGTGTTGGAAAATTCAGCAAAACAAAAAAATATATATATATAATCTATGAAAATTCCGATGGAAATTAGAAAGAAATATTATACAATATATTGTCAACGTAGTTCTTATTTTAGAGATCTAGTAAATACAATTATCGATTGGTTAATCTTTTAAAAATTTAACAGATTGAAAAATGATTAAACATATTTTAGAGGTGCGCCAGGTCCGACATATCTCAAAGTTACATCGAATTTGTATCTTGAATCCACATTCTAAATTTTTCTTTCAGAGTACACAATATATAATCTCATAGCACTAGATATAAGTTAACTTAAATAATTGAATAGTATATTATCAAAATATTGCGTACAGCAGCCAAGATGAAACTGTATTACACTATTCTTATCATTCTGTCTGCAAATTCAAGCGCTTTTCTACTAAACAGCAAGATATAACTTCATTTTTCTGAGGTAGATACTGTGTCGTCTTTTGGGAGTATACGATAATATTTGTTTGCTACACCTTTTTCATTTGGTTCAGTATCATTAATTTAATTAGTTGTGTGATGAAATTTTTTCGTATATATTGTGAATTGGATGATAATTTTAGGTGGCATCTTCGTAGATTATGAGAAGTGAGGTTTCTGCTATACTATCAAGTTTGAATTATCTATGGTACGTGTGTTGTGTTATTATAGATTATGCACGATACGATTTGAATACATACTGTCTGAATTGTACTATGTTTACTGGAAGGTGCCTATATACAGCTATATAGAGCAGTATATTATTCATGGCACTTATTTCAATGTGTGTGTGTGTGTGTGTTATACTGGTCCGTGGTAGAAAATTCAACAAAAATGTATTCCATATGGTGAGGGATAAATATTATTTATTTAAAGGGTATAATACATGTATTTAAGCTCTTAAATACAAGTATTGTGCCTGTTAAATAAATAATACGCATACACAAACACACACACACACACACATGCATACATATGTATGTATATATGTATGTATGTATGTATGTATGTATGTACGTATATGTGTGTGTTTGTGTATGTATCAAGGAGTGTTATAACCTCTTGAAACATGGCCGTACCTCAGTGGAGAGCGGGGTTCGCCAAGGCGTGTCATCCAGAAGCCAAAACGAGGAGACGATTGAGAATGTTCTGCGAATAATCATGGGAGACCGTTATTTTTCCCCCAACCATATATACAGTCACCAAAAGTGACTAAGGGTGCTAGGCAGTAACAGCATTGCTAGAAACAAGAGTCAAAGATTTATTTAGCCTCGAACAAAGCACAGTTCTATGTACTGACGTGGAAGACAACCTCCCCACAGAAAGCGAGGTCAGCAGATTGTCACGCCAGTTTCGCAAGAAATTTATGCTCATTGGTGATGGTACTACATTGCTTGTCCTGAAGCTGAACTGCCCCTGCCAATATTTATAGAATTTATTATAGGTGTCAATGGTTCATTCAGCTAATTGGTACTGTGAAAATTATAAACTAATTATGGTTGCTAGATGCAATTTAAAACCGAAAAGGAAAGGATTCGCCTTCATTAAAAGTGCCTAATGGTGCAGGAGAGTACCAGTATTGCTAGAAACCAAAGTCAAATACTCTTTACTCACGAACAAAGCACAGTTCTGTGTACTGACAAGGGTGACAACCTTGCCCACAGCTCTTTCTGTTTCTCTTATTTGTTATATATTCGGTGGACACTGTGGAATTCCTGAGGTAGAACCAATTGCATCTGTATCAATAAAGTAGATGACTTCAGGTAGCCGTAGACGGCTAAAGTGCTTTAATTGGCATACTGCCAGATGTATACCAAGGTTTAGATATTCACTTACTTGGATAGATAGATAGATAGATAGATAGATAGATAGATAGATAGATAGATAGATAGATAGATAGATAGATAGATAAGTAGGTAGGTAGGTAGGTAGATAGATAGATAGCAGTGTCATAATTGCGTGTATGTGAAGCTGAAATCTGACCTTTCCTGTCTCGTTTTAGTACAGGGCTTCGGAGTTATTTTCATATTCCACTCCTCTTTACTTCCTCTGTCAACGCTTGCAGGATATTAAGCGTGGAGAGTGTTTTATGTTCTTATTTTTTTCTGTAATGTATCTTGAAATTCCGTTTTCGGTTTGATGCCTTTTTGCCCCCTCTTCATGCTGTTTTGTGTTTATCAAAAACTGCTTCCTTGCCGTACTTCGGCGTTGTCCTTTACTTGTTTATTTTTTGTGCCTTAAGAAAAGCTAATTCTGAAAATAAAATTATTTACATTCATTTTTAATTTGCGGGCTGCTGTTTCTTTTCGATAACTCTCTATTTTTAGCAAATATCATTCTCTCTCACTCTGTCTCTCTTTCTCTCTCCCTCCCTCCCCCTCCCCCTTCTCTCTCTCTCTCTTTCTCTCTCTCTCTCTCTCTCTCTCTCTCTCTCTCTCTCTCTCTCTCTCTCTCTCTCTGTGCAAGTTTAGCATATTACAACAATATTGGTTTTAGTATTGTAGATTCTGAATGCTCTCGATAAATTTCTAATTTTTATGTTAATTACTTTCAGTTTGTCATGTTACGATCTATTGTGCTATTATCTGGATAAACATTGTATTTATACCAATCACCTAGCTAAAACAAATTTGATCACTTCTTTTAAGCATTAAGATTATAAACAAAGCCGGATACACATACCCGATGTGTGTACATTGTTAGTTTATCTGACGTCTGCGTTTTGTTAGGCGCAAAAGAAGATAATCGCAATGACATTTGTATAAAAACACTCGAAAACAGATCATAGCCAGGTGAGACAACTCGCACCAGATCCCTTTTCTCAGAGCGACAAACATCGATGTTTCGTCAATGTTCTGACTTCTTAATGCCGCGTACCGAGCTGTCCAATTGTGAGCTGTGAACCGTCCAACTGGCTATTGCTATATGCTAAATGCTTTAAGAACCATCTGCTGGCATGTCTATTAAGATATTTTCTTGTTATTTCCATTTATATTACGTGACACTTTGGCAGACTCGCTAGATATACTCAGGATATTTGTTCCATATTTTTGCATTCTGATGTCAAATACCAATGAAATACCATCAGTTTTATATTTATTCCAGACGATAAGTGTCCAGCTAGGACGATAAGCGCCAGGCTAAGATTATCACAATTGTAAGAGTACTTTGTGCATCTGTTGAGGCTCTTTTAGTTCAAATTTCAAATCCTCTTCTAGTCTACTTCGGTAACAGATTTGCTTCATCATCCAGTATAGATGCCTTTTGGGGAGCTCTCTCTGTTATACGCATTCTGGCTTCACGCCTGGATTGATGATAGCATCTTTCCTTTGCGCCACCAACTTACGAGGTTTGTAAAGAGACGCGGTGAATTTCTTTCCATATACTGAAAACGAAACGAAAAATTTTTCACTGTATTATATCGAATCATATTCATATGTTACTACCTTCACATGAAAAGTTGTTTCTATTTTAAATTCAGTAATTATTACAGTGTTACATAGTATAGATATAAGAGATTTATAAGCTGCTGTCAAACAAGCTATATTTTAGTGCCTTCTGGTGATAGTGCGGCGGATTCTATTTATCTTCAAGCTGTTAATTTTGCTTTGTTTATTAGCATAAATCATTGAATAGCGTTGTAACATATGTTTTCTTCACGACTTTATTTCTTAAATGGCAGAAACTTTCTAGTTGCTTCCAGTCAGTCTATTTTCAACTTATTCGCAGTTCTATGCTCAAATTTCCATTTTCTCAACCTATTCTAATGTATGTTCTTGGTGTTGGTCCTTCTAGGAGTAGTTTAAATATGTTTGTTCAGCAGCATATTCATTATTTCATATCCCTACTAAACACATGAAAACTTTTTCTTAGGTCTTCATCTGGGAATTGATACTTGTAAATAATTTCGAATCATCCATCGAGGGAAGATTGTATTTTTGTTTGTTAGTAACATTTAGAATCTGTAGGGATTTCATTTACAAAATTAAACTGAGTCAGAGTTAGGCAAACAAATATATAGAATACACAGTTGTTCCGTAAGTAACTGTTCCTCATGGGTATATCCGTGTTCTTCATTAAATCTTGGCCTTCTAGCCTTATTGTTTTTTACCACTTCCAAGTTGCACGGTTCATTTACATGTTTCGTACTGAATGTATTTCATTGGCCATTAAAGAGCGTAGAATCTTATCAAATGTTTTACGCTAACAACTTGTGTCATGCCTATGTATTTTTATATTTTCACAGCTTTCAAATATTTTTCAGTTCCCCAGCAGCTGTTTTATTAACACATAACCCTTACCGACACACGATGTTATTACATTTGGTTATTTTCCAGCATTTGATATATTAGCGGTGTGAGGGTTTTATAAGTTGTCAAACAAACTATTGCTTTAAGGTCTCTGCTGCTTTGGTTTTCGGTAATCTGTATTTCTAACCCCTTCTATTAATCTTCCAGATGTTAATTTCGATTTCTTTCTTAATTCATTGAAAGTTCGTGTCACAGATCAATGACAGCTAGTTAGATGCTTCATCGACGCCTTGGTGGTTCTTAAATAGCAGAAACTTTGCAGATGTGTCGTGTCTTTGGAGTGATAATGAGTGCTAGTTATGGTGATCGAAGCATAGAGTGTTATTGATTTATTTTCCTTAAGCCTTTTTCTTTTCATCTTTTCTTCCCTTTGACTACGTGAATGTTTTCTTTCATATTTTCTTGCAATGTGTTTGAACTTCCGTTGTTTATGTTTGGCATGTCATTCATATCTTTGGCTTAAATTTTTAAGTCATATTTATTTATTTTTATTTTCAAGTTATATTTATTCATTTTTGTTCATGCCCCCATTAAAATGGTTTTCTTTTTAGATTCAAAGAGTTTTCCCTCCAGAAAGAACAACTCATGCGTTCCGTAGCGTCTTCCTCGGTGAAACTTTCGGGTTATAATGTGTTTGATCTCTTCGTTTGCTTCCAAGAGGTCTTTGTCTCAATTTATATATCTTTTAAGTTGTTCGTTGATTTTTTTTTTTTCCTTTACCTTTTGAGAAACTCCATCACAGATCTTTCTACCTCACTAAGTAAAGTAGTTCTTTCTGGAGATTATTGGGGCATTTTTCCAATTTTATGTATTGCATTCATTCTTCAAGTCTTTTTTATATGTATGGCAACGGAAGATATTACGCTATTCGGTTCAAATCCGGTTTCCATCGATACTACAATAGCTACAAAATGGATGAGATCAATCTACCTATTTATATCAGAATTTTCTTCTCTGGACACAATTCTCTGTAAAAGTGAGTTATGTTTAGCTATTTAGTGGAGCGCTACGGATGTTTGAAATGTATCGATGTTTAGATATTTAATTCTGCTCTATGTTGTGATAGATGATCCAGTGTTGATTCGGTTAATCTATTGTAATATATATATACAAGGGCACGGCATGGCTATGTAGTAAGAAGCTTGCTTCCCAGCCACATGGTTCCGAGTTCAGTCCTACTGCGTAGCACCTTGGCCAAGTGGATTTGGTAGACAGAAACTAAAACAAGCCAGTCGTGATACACTAAGTACCAAACTTACAAAGAATAAGTTTTGGAGCCGATGTCTTCGACTAAAACCCTTTAACGCGGTGCTCCAGCATGGCTGTAGTCAGATTACTGAAACGTGCGAAAGAATATATATGTGTGTGTGTGTGTGTGTGTGTGTATGTGTGGGTGGGTGTGGGTGGATGTGTGTGGGTGGGTGTCGGTATGTGTGTGTGTGTGTGTGTGTATGTATGGGTGGATGTGGATGTGGGTGGGTGCGTGTGTGTGTGTGTGTGTGTGTGTGTGTGTGTGTATTTAGGGGATATGACATATTAGTGGGCGTTGGTATTCCGATCGTTGTCCTTTCAGTAATTTTTACAAGATTACATCTCATTTTTGGTTTCGTCTCATATCACATCTTTTATTAACGGAATGTGTGTACGTACGTTAATTTTACGTATGCAATGGATACTCTAATATATTAACGTTATATTACAAAATCATATTTATTCTATTCGTATCCAGTTACATTCTATTGTTTTCTTCCTTCCGCCCGGATGTATGTTCCATGACGTCTGTCTAATGAATTGCATTGCAATCTGTTCATTCGCTTAAGCAATAGCCGATCATTTTGTTTTATTTCTAGCGCACATTCTTTCTACTAAGAACGTATTATATTGTCATTGCCTATTATATATCACTTAACATCATTAGAGTGTTTAGATTTCTATCTTCTTCCTACATCTTCCCTTCATTTTTTTGTTTGTGTTTGTGTGTGTGTGCGCTTTTTTTTTTTTCATAATTGTGTGTCGCTTTTAATGAGCACTCGTAAGTTAGGCATAATGTTATGTATAACAGGAGTGTAACATTTAAATGTATCACACCTTAAGCCAACGTTCTCTTATTGTTATAGCTGATATTACGTTTTTGTTGATGGTGTTGTTCTTGTCGCTGTTGTTGTCGACTATGAACTTAGTGAGACATAACAAGGAAAACTCTGCACGTTTTGAGAAAACTAATTTACTTCCATTGAATATAAGTTGTTTTTATCACCTCATTGAGTTTGGAAACTATGTGGTAACTGGGGAAACAGATTTTTCTCGGAAAATTTTAATTGTTCAGGAAGGGAAATACTAAAATCTATTTGTTTCTCGCTATCGACCAGCCAAACGATACGTGTTACAGATAGTCACGGAAATGGTGTCAGGATATGACTATCACGATAAGAATAATAACTCGCGTCTGCCTGAGATTAACAGCGATAAAACTGCATCTCAGTAAGAACAAAATCATGAAAAACAGCACCATTACAATATAAACAACAAGCAAAAAAAGATGATATTCAACAGGGAGTCTCTCGGAGTTGTACAACTTGTTAAAAATTGCAACCAAACTGGATTTAATGTAGAAACGAAGAGATTGGATAACGTATCCATTGACAACAATTACAAGATTGTATGATGAATTTCTGATCAGTTATGAGATATTGTCGACTGAAATACACACCCAAGAGAAACAATGTTAAATAGAACTCTGAAATAATATAAAAGACTTGATAGAATGTAAGAGCGTCTACGCAGTTGGTTCGGCTGTTTCGCTACTCCAGAACTGCAGTTATGTCTCTCTTAAATCAGACTGACGTTTAAGAATGAAGGAAGGACATGTTTGATAATTATGTCCTAATATAGACAATTGAACTTAAGATGAGATGGACACGCTAAGAACACGTGTGGTTATAGATATGTCATCTCAGAAACCATTTGTTATTAAACAACAACGAAGATAGCAACCCGAACCACGAGCACAGAAGAGATACTCTATCCTGTCATCTGAGCTACAAGAAATCGAATAATAGTTTTATAATTTCTTTAATCTTCCTGGTTTCAAATGGCTAGCAATTACAGGGAGGGGACCAGTCGATTACAACGACCCCAGTGTTTCATTGGTACTTATTTAATCAATCCCGAAAGGATGAAAAGCAAAGTCAACCTCAGCGGAATTTGAATTCAGAGCGTAAGTACAGACGAAATGCCGATAAACATTTTGCCAGGCGATCTAATGACTCTGACAGCTCACCACTGAATTTCTTGAATTATATTACAAATCCCCTATCGTAAATCTTTGAATGACATATTGAGTAACGAAGTTCTCATGCAACAACTCGATTCTTTGGAGATTTTCACAGACATTATGAAGATACGTTGCAAGCAAACTTTCTGAGATAAGAAATAGATTTGCACATGTTGACTACACATAAACATTTCTTAGTTTTTCTTTTTTTATGATATACGTGGTTTAGACATTAGAATGTAATTTTCTGTAACGGCAAAATGAAAAAAAAAAACCGCGCTTCATTTGTGGAAATACGAAACTATTAACTCTTTCGATGTTGAAAAGAAACAACAACAATTCTAAATTCAACAATGTAAACATCGATTGGACAAAGTCACAGCTGTCATTATATTAAGATTTTAAGGATTACTAACCTAATTGGTCTCACCCGCTTATGAAGTATACTAGTATTCAAAGACATTGACTACCACCCTTCAAAATCAACCAAATAATAATATCGGTTTCAAATTTATGCACAAAATAAGAGCGGGTACGTCGACCACTTCGACCCCAGCGCTCAATTATTACTTATTTTATCGCCCTGCATGAACAAAAGGCAAAGTCAACCTCGGTAGTATTTGAACTCAGACCGTTAAGTCGAAGTAATTCCGCTAATCATATTTTGCCGAATGGTAACGATTCTGACAGCTCGCTGGAGAAAACTATAATTATTTTAACTTTAAGCATAAGGCTTTGCAAATTTTTTTTCTTGGGAAGAGGGCTAGTCGATTATATTAATCCCAGGGTGTAACTGGTATTTATTTCATTGACCCCGAAAAAATGAAAGGCGAAGTCGACCTCAGGCGGAATTTGAACTCCCGCTAAGCATTTCGCCCTGCGTGTTAACGATTCTGCAAGCTCGCTGCTTTTGTCAAAACTATCATAATAAGCAACAAAAATGCAGTTCGTATTATTTCCTCCACTCTGTAATATCTGTTTATGAGCAACCATTATAGCTGCAGTAACAAGTAACAACAGCAGTAAATGAAACAATGGCAATCAATATCCAAAACAACTCTGGATATTACAACGAAGGATTAGTGAAACAAAAACATGTTGAATAAAAAGATACTCTAGCTGTTGTTATAGCTGAAATGATCAAAGCTTGAAATTCTGCGTCTTAGAATGACAAACGTAAGAGAGCTTTGTGCTTTGGGAGTTCACCTCTCAGCTCAAATTATAATCTCGTTTCACGTCTAAGCTGATGGAAAATTTCAAGGTAATGCCTATCACATATAACAGTCCTCCGTGAACTGTAAAGTTTGATAGACATAGAAAGGAGAAAATCCATAAAATCCAGCAAGTTGGAACGTTCTGTCTCCAAGACCTGCAGCTGAAATGAAGTTGATTTTGAGAAGGGAAAAAGTGAAACAATGGCAGTCGAGCAAATTTATATACACAAGTGGCCGGAATGAGAAATTGAAATTAAATTAGATCGTGTTGCGTATAATATAGTAGTGATGGAATGAGAGAGACTCGAGAGTATCTACATCTTAGCTTGAACACTGCCAGCAATCTACACAACACTAATGAAATTCTTTGACTGTCATGCTGGAAAACTTTCTTCCTGCGCATATAAAACTTCTTTATCTATCTGACGTCGAATCTCATTTTATTACGAAGCTGGCATTGCAGCCATGTGGTTTCTGGTTCAACCTCATCCCATTACGCTTTGAACAAGTTTCATTTTCCATACGAATATGTTTATGAATACGCGCCCACGAGCGCACATATGTATATTCATACATATAAACATAACTACGTACATACATATATAAATATACATATATATATATATATATATATATATATATATATATATATATATATATATATATATATATATATATATATATATATATATATATATATATATATATATATATATATATGTATATATATATATATATATATATATATATATATATATATATATATATATATATATGTATATATATATGTATATATATATATATTTTCCTTTTACTATTTTACTTGTTTCAGTCATTTGACTGGGGCCATGCTGGAGCACCGCCTTTAGTCGAGAAAATCGCCCCCCGGACTTATTCTTTGGAAGCCTAGTACGTATTTTATCCGTTCCGTTTGCCGAACCGCTGAGATACGGGGACGTAAACACACCACCATCGGTTGTCAAGTGGGTTTTTTGGGGAAAAACATTTACACAAGCATATACATACATATATACATATATACCACGGGTTTGTTTCAGTTTCCGTCTACCAAATCCACTCACAAGGCTTTGGTCGGCCCGAGGCTATATTAGAAGACGCCCCAGCTGCCACGCAGTGGGAATGAACCCGGAATCATGTGGTTGGTAAGCAAGCTACTTACTACACAGCCACACCTGCACCTATATATAAATATATATATATATATATATATATATATATATATATATATATATATATATATATATATACATATGTATATATATATATATATATATATATATATATATATATATATATATATATATATATATATATATATATATATATATATATATATATATATATATATATATATATATATATATATATATATATATATATATATATATATATATATATATATATGTATATATGGGAGAATATGCAAATAATAACAACAGACGAGGACAGGTGGTGTAAATAACAAAAGTATATATTAGTATGACGCTCGGGAATACGGAAAGTCTTTGACGTTTCGAGCTACGCTCTTCAACAGATATATATAATTTAAGCCGTAACTATGCAACTAGTTGTGGTGCATCCAGCGGTGCAGATGCGTTTCATCAGGTAATTTCATAATTGGCGATAACTATCAATCTTTAACATTTTTTTTTTCTATTATCGACCGAGGAATGATAAACGACTAAGTTGGCCCATATAGAATTCGAGCGTAGGATACAAAAATACCTAAGCTATATAGCGCAATGATTATTTTTTTCACTTTTGTGTGTGTATATATATATATATATATATATATATATATATATATATATATATATATATATATATATATATATATATATATATATATATATATATATATATATATATATATGTATATGCACCACGAACCTAACTTCACTTCACTGTTGTATCAATGCCAACAGAATGTCAATATTTCGTGGAAATATATTAAACGGATGTGACGTATTCTACAATCAAACTCAGGAAAAGTAAATACTTAAGTTTAAGCATAAACAGAACGCTTAAACATTCATATTTATGATACATATCTACATACATAAACATGCAAATATATGCAAATACATGACACACACATATATATATGTGTGTATATTCCTATATGTCATATATATGCGTTTGGGTGTGTGCACTTACATATATATGTTAGCTTATTTTTACTACATATATATATATATATATATATATATATATATATATATATATATATATATATATATATATATATATATATATACATAGTATACTCATAGGAACACGCAGTTTTTAGAAATATACATATTCACAACACATACATAAACACATAGATGCATACGTATACACCTCTTTCGCTTAAAGACATGATGTCTTATTTTACTGCATACGTTTTTAGATATTTTTTCATATTTTTTTCTTAATTCTTGGATTAACTTTGTCAAGTACATAATTACCAAAAATGTCTACATTATATATATATGTGTGTGTGTGTGTGTGTGCGTGTGTGTGTGCGTGTGTGTGTGTATTTTAGGTACGTATAAACGTATGACCGCATATATGTGCTTATATGTACATATGCAAAGATACATATATATGCATACCGTCATACACATAGACATTTATAAATAGATAAAATTATGCCCTGTGTACATAGAGAAATGCTTAATACTAACATATGGAATGCAAACATATATATACATATATATATATATATATATATATATATATATATATATATATATATATATATATATATATATATATATATATATATATATATATATATATAACCGTTGATAGATAGCTAGATAAACAGGTAGGTAGATATCGCCCTTAAACTATAGCGTTCGTATTAAGTACTCACATTTCGTAAACATAAATAAACACACCGTATTTCAGTAATCTATTTTATTTTATCTTATACTATTTTATTTTATTTTATTTTATTTTATCTTATTTTTCTAAGGAAACTTACTAATGAAACCAGTTGGAGGCATCAAGTTTCTATCAGATGTAAAATTCTGAGTGTTTTCATATTCAAGTAAAAATATTTATTTTTGTAAAATTGCAACACATCAGTTGAATGATATTTTAGTTTAGCTACAGAATATTTTGGGAATAGTGTCTGGTTGGTTGTTTCGTTGGGGAATTTGTTGGTCAGTCAATCAGAGAATTTATCAAACAAATGTACCTGTTTGCTATTCGTTACATCTTCTCATCATGGTTGTGTTGAGTCCATTTGTATCTCATTCACCATTCAACCATACAAATCACTGTATACTTTTTACTGTTAGTTTTGTTGTACAGTCCCATTATAACCCATTTGTGCAGGTCTATAATCAAATACATTCCATTCGTGACCATGATTTTCAAGGTTTCCCTTTCTTTTAAAGATCACCACCCTATTTAGTTTATTTTTCTTGTAGACTCTTCAGTGCTGTGAAATTTGGGAGATATTTTTGTGTGTTATTATCGAATATGTTGAATTTCCACATAAAATCCCCGGCTGTTGTCAGTGACATCAATAACATAATAAATATAATGAATAAGTTAATAATAAATAAGTTAAGAATCATCTACTCTGTGATTTAATTGTTGTTGGCACTCCGTCGCTTACGACGTCGAGGGTTCCAGTTGATCCGATCAACGGAACAGCTTGCTCGTGAAATTAACGTGCAAGTGGCTGAGCACTCCACAGACACGTGTACCCTTAATGTAGTTCTCGGGGATATTCAGCGTGACACAGTGTGACAAGGCTGACCCTTTGAATTACAGGCACAACAGAAACAGGAAGAAAGAGTGAGAGAAAGTTGTGGCGGAAGAGTACAGCAGGGTTCGCCACCATCCCCTGCCGGAGCTTCGTGTAGCTTTAGGTGTTTTCACTCAATAAACACTCACAACGCCTGGTTTGGGAATCGAAACCGCGATCCTATGACCACGAGTCCGCTAGCCTAACCACTGGACCATTGCGCCTCCACCGGAACCTAGCGTATTACAAGCAAAACCATCTTAGAATTATTTAAGGAACCGTGCATATCTGTGCACTGAACCATATAGTATTTATTTATTGCTAGCAAGCCACAGCATGGATAGATTACAAACGAGCCCCTAACCTGCGAGGCCCCTGGGTAAATTCCCAGTGTGCCTATGCCTGTATACGTCATTCATGACGGGTTCAGTTTCTCCTCGTTATGGTAACCATGTGTGAGAGACCACTATTTTATCCACAGATGTTTTTGTGTTAGTTTTTCCTAATCACATGTGGTGAAATGTAGTTTCCTACAGCCTGATTTCTGGTCCGTGTGATATCTGCTGACGAATTCCACAAGGGATGTGCAATTCGAGCTACATAAATGCCATACACGATAATTTTATTTGAAATTTATGGAGTGAGACCGCATCCATTCCCTGCTTTTTCAGTAATTATTAATACCATCGGTGAGGTAGAAATAGATTTAGGAAATTAATTCGGGAAGATTTTAGATTTCTTTTTTTTTTCCTTTCGTTTTTTTAGATTACGGATAAATGATCACTTCGTCGAAAGAAACAACTTTAATAGGATATTGATATTAATCGTGCCGTCTTTATGTTCTGCGCTCAAATACAGTTGGTGTCAACTTTACCTTCCAATCTTACGGGGTCGATAAAATGAGTACTAGTTGAACACTGCGGTCGACGTAATCGATTTACTTCTCCCCTTAAATTCTTGGCCATGGGCCAAAATTTCAAATTCCGTTTATACTTTCAGGTCGATGAAATAGCCACAATTCAAGTACTATGGTTAATGTAACTATTTCACCCACTCCTCAAAAACCACTAGACCTGTGCCAAAATTTGAAACCAGTATTGTTAGACGACGCTAGATGGAAAACGCAAGTTGTATTTGAACGTCAAATACCAAAAGAAGCAGCTTAAATGATGTTTATTCAACGCAACTATTATTTGTTCCATGTATTTTCCCTTATACCCACCTAAATAATGATGTGAACATCCTTCAAGGCTAAAATTAGCAACTTTGTTTTATTACGGTGGAAAAAATAAAATCAGTTAGAAACAATATCTTTAAATTTCTGGACTTATTGTATTTACTTAGATGACCTGAATTACGTCACATTATTCCCATGGGCTTCGATCTCGTAGCAACAAATTTTCGGACAAAAATACTGAACCACCTTCACTGTTTTGTTGTCTTAACAATTTTACACTGACTGAAAGTTTCAAAGACGTGATACATCGATATTATTTCAACTGGGGCTATATTACACACAGGAAAATGTGATGCCTTTACCAAATCTATTAGAATTAAAGATGAAAGTAAATATCTGTAAATGTGATATTTGCTTTGACAACGACTTTTGTTGCTTCAACGTTAGTTGTAAGAAAGCAATCAATATGGTTTCCGATTTGAAGGAACACTAAATATGAATACCGAAATATCCTAAATTATTTAAATTTAAAACTTTCTTAAATAGTGTTAGCATCTGTAGTTTCAGAGAAGCTGAAACCTTGAATTACAAGGATATAGTTAAAATTCATTCTCTTATTAGACCGCAGTTTCTCTTAAAAATGTTAAACTGCAGAATGTAATATTTGGAGATGAATATTAGGTTGGAAAGAAACTCCTGACCCATTCCAAATAGGGAAGAAACAAGTGATTCTTTGCTTTTGATTCGTAATCAACATATTGTTTCTTCTCATTATTGATACTATAATCACATCTATTTGGTAAATTGTTGGTCTCTTGGACGTAAAAGTCTGCAAATTTTGAACGGTGAAACACCCGATATCATTTTTAGCAATGAATTAATGCAATTCTTTCCTTAATAAATAATGCTGCAAAGATCTGAAAAGTTGACAGTCAGATGGAACTAGGTCATGAAAAAACAGAAGATCTGCCAAAATGTCCATATTTAGTGCCATAATCTTTATCCAAGGGAATTGGACGATATATATATATTATTGTGTATGAGCAACTCTCCTTACAATTAACCAATATTGACCTCTTTTTTCTTCAAATTTTGCTTCAATAGTTCCAAACGACGAAACGTTGCGCACCATTAAGTGTTTTGCATTAGTTTAAAACTTCACAATAGACAACACCCTTCATTTTACATCAAACAGAGAGAATAAGCATTTTTTTTAATCGGCTATAGACTTGTTTTAGGGATAGAGTTTTCCCTCATTTTAGTGGGCGCCGTCCATTCTCATTCATTGGATATGATTATAGCTAACCCATATTTCATGTGATGCTTGTACTGTGAAATTGTTCAATAGCAACACTATTCTTCAACGACGAGCAGAGGACAACACTTCGATTAAGCTGAGAAGCAGGAAAATAACGAGAAATACACTACACTGAACAATTTTACACAGTGCGTTTTTTTTTTTTTTTTTATCGGAGTACGACGTGAATTGAACCCTTTTACTAATTCTCGTGTAGTTTACACTGGATATTCCGTAACTATAGTTTTCAGAAAGTCAATATTAACAGATTTTTGTTTCCCAGATGGAGAGGAGTCTGTAAAAGAAACATTTTCCGAGCAAGACTGTCTACACCAACGTTGGAATCACCACACACTTAAAGTTTCATCTCTACAGACAAACGAATAATACTTGCTGCTCAAAAGTTCCTTATGAATTCAGAAAGTACACAGTATCTGATATGGTCCTAATCTAAACACATTTTCAAGCCACAAAATCGATAGGAATTTAACCACTATGGTGTAAAGTAATGTGTAAAGAAAGGAAAAAGCATTGGAAAATAAAATTAATGCTCGTTTAACCGTAAGTCATGAAGAAATACCCTGAAAGTGATCATGCCAAAAGTGTGATAGTATATACTTTCCAACCTATCGATCTAATTAGTATTTCGTGATGCAATGTCAAGGGAAATAAATCTATTCAAACTGAAACTGTCTATCATTTGAAAACATAATTTACTACATTGAATTCGCAATCCATTTTCCAAAGTTGGCCATTACATTAGAACCACCTAGTAGAATTTTTTGCTTCAAGGATGAATTGCGTTTCAGAAAAAAAAAAAAATACAGAAAATATGTACGAAAATTAAAAATGACAATACAGCACAATAC
>NC_142946.1:12309440-12311940 GCF_046866305.1 Octopus bimaculoides | reverse complement strand
TATGATTAAATATCAAAGGTTTCCAAACTACGAATCGCAAAATTCTATTTTGTCCCCGATTATCTCTAGATATTTTACAAAATTAAGTGTAAAGATTGATAATTTTTTAGGAATATTGGCTGTGAAGCAGGTTTCAGAATTGATAATTTTTGCGTACTGTGAAACGCATGATTGGTAACACGTGATGAGAAATGTAATTGCTAACAAATCTTAATTAATGTGTCACGTAAACGTCCATTTTAAAAAGTGTGTCACCAACGAGAAATAGTTTGAAAACCTCAAAGTGAAAAAAAAAAGAAATAAACACAATTTGTTAATTCATATAACTGTATCGTTGATCTGCAATTCTGTGTTATATCTAATGCACAGTTGGACGAACTTTGTGAGAATGAATAACTGGACACACATTATCGATATCCATTTGGTGATGTCTATTGAGATGTAGATTGATCTTTTGTGTTTGTTAGCTTTTTATTTCGTTGAATGAACGCATTTCTTGATTGGAAGCCATTCCGTCTGTTTACTTCGTTTTTATTCAACTAATACCTTTAGATTTCACTGATAGTTTATTCTTTTCACTGGTAATGCTACAAAGACGCTGTCGACTACTCAAATATCACCTGATTCCTCAAAATCACCGCACTATTATAAGTACTACCATCGTTATAAAAAAAACCATCTTCACCACGATAACAACTACCGCTTCCAGCACTAGCTACATCTCTCCCGAAATGTAACGTCAATAACATTGTACTGGCACATGCGACTTAGATTTACGCTACTATCCTTCGGCAGTTTATACACGCGCAAACACTTTTGCATGAAGTGTAAATATAAGGAAAGCTATTCAAAGTAACTTCTATTGCAAAAGCTTTCCATTCGTGCTATCGCACTCCCCTGTAGTATATACAATGCCCTGAAGCTAGAGTTCGCAAAGAGACATTTTTGTACATCATCAATTTTAAAGTAAGTTTTAACACGACAGTGGGAATGATAAAGAGAAAAGAAAACAAAATAAAATGAGCGAAAATGCACTTTACAAGGTTCTGTATAATTTCATTATTCTCCTAACTAAGGCGTTGGCATTATGTCAAATAGCAGAAGAAAATAAAATTGAAAGCCTTCTTTGGATGTATAGTTGCATTTCTTAACACTCTGTGTTCAAATTTTACTGAAGATGAGGAGGACAAGCAGTAACCATTGATAATGTTGGTTCTGCGAGATTTCGTTATACTAAGTCGATATTCATTCTGTGACCTATAAAGTAAATAAAAGTTTTGAACTAGATCACTGTAATCGACTGAAGTCCATATTAAATTGAATTGACTTCTGCTTGCGAAAGGAAATAATTGGATTTGCGAAATAGGTGGAGGGGATGAAAATTTGGCTTACGTTTTATGCATACAGGTTTCAAATCCTGTCAAGATCAAATTTCATTTTTCACCCTTCATGGTTTATAACAATCAAATACGGTCATCGATTAATCAATGAACCCATTTCCTTAAAATTGCTTGTCATGTACTTAAACTAGAAATTAAGGATCAGATATCCTTTCGAAGATCGGTAAGTCCTAGTTTGGCTCTTCAATTTGCATGTCTGAATTGTGATCATACTTTGATTTCTGTGACAGAAAATGAGAATTAGAAGATCCTGTGGGATTTTGGCATAAAGACAGGAACTTCGGAGGAAGGGGACAGTTGATTACATTGACCCTACGGTTTCACTGGTACTTAATTCATCGACCCCGAAAAGATGAACGACAAAATCAGAATGTAATGATGAGCGAAATACTGTCAATCATTTCGCTCGGCGTGCTAACGACCCTGCGAGCTTCACGCCTTGTTAAGAAGAAGAAGAAGAAGAAGAAGAAGAAGAAGAAGAAGAAGAAGAAGAAGAAGAAGAAGAAGAAGAAGAAGAAGAAGAAGAAGAAGAAGAAGAAGAAGAAGAAGAAGAAGAAGAAGAAGAAGAAGAAGAAGAAGAAGAAGAACCTTGCAAAGACTTGTGGCTCGAAGGAAAGGGAAACTTTCTAGGAGCAATCTTATGGTCACTCGTGACCGAAGGGGTCCGTTACCCTTTACTGTCATAATAACAATATGATAACAGGAGTTTCTCGTGTTGAAGTTGAAAGAAAAAAGTATAGAAAAATGCCAAAATTTCTGAAAGAAATGTAGAGCTAGAGAAAATTAATTTACATGCGTAGTTCTACAGAGACCCAAAAATATGGCAACCATGACTCAACTTATGAGTTGCTCTGGTATGCAGTTTTCAAGTGAGAGACAGAGAGATTGTTTGTGGCTGCACAAGATCAAATTCTAAACAATAATTTACTGAGTAAGGATATCTAATCTATCGCATCAAAGAACAAGTGCAGCATATGTAATCAGATAATGGAAAATATTGATCATAATGTAGAAGACTGGATAATGTTACTTCAGAAAGAAGACAAGCAACGTTTGATAAGGTTTCTCTCAATTTACAAAGGTCATTTTGTAAAAAGAAA
>NC_142946.1:12279440-12294440 GCF_046866305.1 Octopus bimaculoides | reverse complement strand
TAAATAATGTAAATAATTCCTCATCTCTTAAATATAGAACTATATATATATATATATATATATATATATATATATATATATATATATATATAGCTACTGATATAAGTTACAAGGGCTAGGGAGATGTCTTTTTGCGAATATAGAAGAAATAGACGATTTCATAGCGTTTGATTGAAGGGCAAACGCATATTTTAACAATATATATAAGAAATATCCTCATCAGCTTCAGCCCTCACCTCAACTAAAATTGTTTTATTTTTCAAGACAACATCTATGTTCCTATTCAAAACAATTAGATTTGTTTCTTTTTTACAACCTGTATTGAATATCCAGCATCTGCTATAATAATACTCTTGTGTTCTTCTCCGTCACAGCATATGAAGGAAAAAGGAAGGGCTGATAGATGAATAAAGAAGGAAGGGGTGATAGAAGAACAAGGAAGGAAGAGGTGATGGCAAACTGGTGGGACGGTGAACATTCAACGCCGAAAAGAAAACTCAAACAGCGTTTCAACTGTGTGAGTATATGTGTGTATGTGTGAGTATACGTGTGTATGTGTGAGTATACGTGTGTATGTGTGTGTGTGCATGTGCAAAGAAAGTGTGTGAATGTATGTGAACATTGCCAAGTGTATTAATTTGATTTACCATCCATAATTATATGTAAACTACTACAATTAGCCGTCATTTTTGACGGCATGGGACAAGATAGTAATCCTATAAAGCATTCAATTTGTGATGGAGTCACAGGCTGCCAATGAAAATAATTGAATGTTACTTATTAAATGTAATAAAAACTAAAAACATTATGAATGAGGATCCTGAATTACATAATTGTAAACCTCAACATGATAATAATTCCGATATTACCAAATATAGCGAGGTATTAAAAGATACTCATACAGTCATATACATGTATAGGTATTCGGTACTGATATATGATACAAGGACCAGGGAGAGGTCTTTTTGGGAATATGGAATATGATTCGAACCCACAGCTATAACTGCTGTATGACTATTCGTCTCACACAACGGGGTATCCCTCTCTCCCGCTCCTTCCCTAACCGAATCTCTTTTCTCTCTCTCTCGCTCTCTCTCTCTCTCTCTCTCTCTCTCTCTCTCTCTCTCTCTCTCTCTCTCTCTCTCTCTCTCTCTCTCTCTCTCTCTCTCTGTATATATGTATATGCAGACACATAGATACATACACAGCAATACACACATACGCACATATGTGTGTGTATGTGTGTGTGTGTAAGCATTTATATATATATATATATATATATATATATATATATATACATGCACACACAAACACAATTATATATACAAACATACAAACACGTATGTATATATATATATATATATATATATATACATATATATATATATATATATATATATATATATATATATATATATATATATATATATATATATATATAAGTATAAGTATGTATGGATGAAATGTACTTGGGTATTAGCATACTTTTTGTATGTGTCATAATCTGTGCGTCTTTGTGTGTGTGTGTGTGTGTGTGTGTGCGTGTGCGTCTCTGTGTGTTCACGTGCGTTTGTGTGTGCTTGTGTGCGGAGGTTTCCGTCAGAATATACTGGCGACATACTTTTGAATTAGTCACATTCGATCCTCTTTAAAAGATTGGAATGTGACTAATACAAAAGGGAGATAATCAACCTATACACACACACACACACACAGACACACGCACGCACATATATATATGTACGTATATATATATATATATATATATACACGCCTATACATATATGTATACATATATACACACATATGCATACATATATCTGTTTGTCTGTACATATATATACATACACACACACGTGTGCGTGTGTGTGTGTGTGTGCCTCCAATAAGCACTCAGAGAATAACTCACGCACAAACACGCACACGCATACACACATACAACACACATACAACACACACACACACACACAGACGCACACGCTCACACACACTCATAGGTAGGTAAATTTTAAGAAAGAGATATTTAACTGCTTCCAATTTACTCAATTATATACGTGCTATTTTCTTGTGTTTGCTTAATTGTTTTGGTTTCACTTTCGTATAATTAGGAATTTTTTTTGTTTTGTTTTGTTTTTGTTTTTGTTTTCTTTTATACTTTCCAAATCTTTATTATCGTTTTGTTTGTTTTTATTTATTGTCATTAGTGTCTTGTCTATTGGTTTGTTATTTATTTATTATCTATTTTCTTTTTGTGTGTATGTGTTTCTGTACGTATTACTATTATTTTTTTTTTTTTTCTTTTGTCGAGGAGGGTACTTTCTTTAATTATCTTTCTTATGACGTTGTTATGAAACGGTAATTAGCTAGGTCAGCGTCTTGGAGCGCAATGTCGCGCCGCTGCCTTCTTTAAAAGCTGGTTGTTTGTTTCAAACCAACCTAAGACCAGACCAGTACAAAAAATCGCCTGTGTTCACTTGAATGCCAAAAATAACACCAGCCGCAGCAACAGCAAAATTCCCTTCTATCTCTCGTTTTACCGCCTGAAATAATAACGAAAGGAAACAAATTACATAACGAAGTGGTCAATGCTGTTGAAAACTATAAAAAATACTGATTCATAGGACTGACTTAATGGTGGACGCTAGCAACAATAATTTTAAGGACTACATGAAAACGTGTCTTTTTTTTATGCGCCCTTTTAAATCCTAGCCAGGTTCATGGGCCCGGTTTCCCGGTTTCTATGGCGTATGTATTCCCCCCAGCTGGACGGGACGCCAGTCCATCGCAGCATTACTCAAGAAACAGGAAGAAAGCGTAAGAGAAAGTTGGGGTGAAAGAGTACAACATGGGTCGCCACCACCCCCTGCCAGATCCTCGTGGAGCTTTTTGGTGTTTTCGCTCAATAAACACACACAACGCCTGGTAGGGGAATCGAAACCGCGATCGTCCGACCGCGAGTCCGCTGCCCTAACCACTAGGCCATTGCTTCTCCTGAAAACGTGTCTGCTATTACATAAATGTTATCTAAACCATTATTGCTTATATTAGGAATAAAATAGTTTTATTGATCACATATGCAGGTTTCTTTATACAACCATCATCCCAACGCATATATGTACACACACACACACACACACACACACACACACACACACACACACACACACACACACACACACACACACACACACATATATATATATAAGTGAATACATTAGCGAACCAGATCCTTAAATGGTAAAGCACCGCGGTCGGGTCGGTGATACCACTATCGTGTACAAGCAATATTTGAAGAACAAGCACAGATCTATACTCCGGTTGTGTGCACAATTACGACCGACTGACTGAAAACACGAGTCCTAAGACTGCGCATGGTTACAAACACTGCACTAATTAACTGCACTTACTTGATTCCAAATCCAAGCGAATTACAGGTTCCAAATGAGGTGAATGACTTTAATTGGAACCTGTAATAGAAAGTAAAGATCTGTTCCCCAGCCTTCCATTTTAATTACTTTTTAATGAGTTTGTGTTGGAACCTTGTCGTCTAACTCAAATAGATTAAAATAAAATATTAAAAAAACTTATCTTATTTATAACTGTTTTTGAGGTAGAAAGTAATGTTACACTTCTCCTTATCACTCCTCACCTCCGTATTCCTGCCTTCCCTATAATTACCTCCCCCTCTTCGATCTAATCACCTTACGGTTTCTTCACTATATATGCATACTAGAGTAGCTTATTCACTCCCTGACCGAATTTCTATCGATAGAGTTAAAAACATGGCACTTGATTCTGTTATTGAAACATTTCAAATTGTTTTTCCATTCTTATGTGTATTCGCCAATTGAAAATGATTTTTAGCTTCACGGAACACTTCTATTCATCAACAAAAACACCTCTGAAACAGGTGTAGTAAATCACAATCCGCCTGTTGTTATTTGTATGTGTGTATATATATACATATATATATATATATAGAGAGAGAGAGAGAGCGAGAGAGAGAGAGAGGGAGGGAGGGAGACATAGATAGATCGATAGGTAGATGCATATACAAACACAAACACACGCACGCGCGCGCGCACGCACGCACACACACACACACACACACACACGCACACACACACACACACACACACACACACACACACACACACACACACACACACACATATATATATATATATATATATATATATATATATATATATATATATATATATATATATATATATATGTATATATATATATAGTTCAAATTTACAAGACCAAATGACATAAGTTAGTGACGTTTCGAGCCTACGATCTTCGATGGTATCAACATAGCGAGAAAAATCAAAGTCGCTGTCCAGAATATTGTCCTCCATAAATTCATAATTTATGGGAACAAAATTCTGACAATAACATTTAGCAACGCTGAATATAAAAAGAAGTAGCTTCGATTATTGAAAATTTTACGTTTCAGTTAACATTCTTAAGGAAGAGATATTTTGCTCTTAGTTTCGGAGACGGGCAACAGTTAACGAGTAGTTTCACCTTACTTTCTCATACTGATAATTTCACAAAGAGTAAGAGCTTAAAACTGACCTGTCAAAAGGAGCGTATTTTAAACAATTTTAAGAAGTTGGTGACATCAATTTGAATGACAACGTCTACTGATTACTTTTACCTATTGTACATTATATATTCTAAATTTATTAAAAGTTTCCTTCACATACAATTCAAAAGCACATAGTGAAAAATTGGATAATAAAATAACTCATTCGATGTGGACAAGGTCTACTGCTAAGTACTCTTAGCAGTGAACTAAGTCTACTGCTAAGTACTCTTAGCGCGCTGCTTCTGAATATGTCAGCAATTTTCCTGTCTGCTCATGTTTTGAAGATGCGCCAAACTAATTTCTATACTGATAAATTTACTCATTCGCTGAATCTAGGAACTATCACTTCTACTGTATATGTTCGTGCTTTAGACATTAGATATAGTCTTGTATGTGAAATTGTTTTCAAGAATAAACTGTTTCATAAGATTTGTTCTGCCAACCCCAAATTATTTTGTGATCTGAGTTTTTGATATATGAACAACAATATCATTGTTGTTTACGCATTGTATACTATTTTAATATATTACATTGTTTTGATAAACACATTAAATATCAGTATATTTTCTGCTTAAAACCGTATAGCGTTTCGCATTAGAATCTATTTTTTCTTTAAAACCGTTTGCTTCATATCTAACATAGACATCAACGACATTTCTCCTCTGCCCTCGACACTGGTCTGTCTTTTCTGCTTTCCTCCACTCAGATTCTTGTGTTTACAGTATCTTTCATCACACTTGGATTTCCATCCTCACTTACGCTTTAGGCAAATTTTTCCCTGGAAAGGGCCTTCCTTTCCAAGGTCATGTTAGCTATCAATTGCCATCAATGCTTCAATAATTTTGCATTCTCTACATTTTTTACCTCCGGGAAGGAGTTATCCATTACTGTAACCACTATCCTTTGCTCTGTCCGGGGTTCGGATTCCACTAACACAGTTCTTGGTGTCACTGAAGTACACAAACCAGCGGAGCGCCAAAGGACTGAATCATGTGATGAAATTAGAATCTGTAACAACTTATTATTATAAGATGTAATTATTATTATAAGATGTACGAAATTATCAGTTGTTCAGCGCATAACAACTATCCCTTATAGCATTTCCACTCAACGTTCCAGTAACAATATTTCATCATACGTATATTCCATCTTACGTGGTGCTTCTTTTGCATTCTTTCACGTCTTCATAAAATCTTCCTGCCTTCATATTTGCTTAAATCATACGTATATATATATATATATATATATATATATATATATATATATATATATAGAGATAGATAGATAGATAGATAGATAGATAGATAGATAGATAGATAGATAGATAGATAGATAGATAGATAGATACATGTATACATACATACATATATACATATATAAATTATATATACATACATACATATATATGTATATATATACATACATACACACATACACACACACACGCATATATATATATATATATATATATATAGGGCGGTGCTCCAGCATGACTGAAACAAATAAAGGAATATATACATATTCTTATTTTCACAATCACCATTTCAAAGCATCCTCTACTGAGTATCTTTCCACTGTTCGAGATATTTCTTCAGTTTCATAATCTGTGTCTCATGTGACGTTGATACAGATTTAAGTACAACGCTCGCACTCGTTGTATACAAAAATTGATCTCTGTCCAAGATTGACGTCGAAATTTTCCATAGCGAAGAAAATTTGTTTCGGTCTTCACACAAGTATTGAAAATCAAGAGTCTAATACAAGGTGTAGAGAGAAACACTGCAAGTTCGCTCTCAGCGATATAACTTTTGTACTCTTCGAATGCTGATGTACAGCGCTTCCAAGCTGTCTTGAGATATTCATTTCTTATTGATGACATCATCATACCTAGTATTATTATTCTGTTCAAAATGATTATAATTCTCACAAGAATATAAACCTGCATGAGAAATATTTACATATTTACTTGAGAGGTCAGTCAGGACCTAAATGTTTCTCGTTTTACCACTAAATATACACGTTTCGTCTCACATAATTTCATTCCAATGTCTGGGGAATATTGGATAGTAAAACTGAATAGCGATATGCTGTGGTCAATGCTTATCCCATAAAACATCACGTCGTATACAAAGATCAAAGACGTTTCTAGTTTGAGGGTATCCATTTTGCGCAAAGGTGTGATAACGAATAACGAATATATAATTTAACGAGTGGACGAAGTGCAATATTGCCAAATTACCAATGCGCAACATATAAGTACGGACATATGTATGTATGTATGTATGTATGTATGTATGTATGTATGTATGTATGTATGTATCTGAGTGTCTGTGTTTTGTTGTGCCTATTTTTGTGCGAACGAAATTTCTCCTCCGCTATCTCTTTTCTAAACACAAGAATATTTTCTGTAAGTTCTATATATTCCAACATAAAGACAACGTGGCTTTGGTGTAATAGGTGTAAATCCATTTACAGGAAGGCCTGCAAGGAAGAGATTAATAGGTGGTGATGCTCTCCATAATACTGAATATTGTCTACAGCAGTATAGTAGACTTAAATCAAACACGCGATTTGTATACAGACGATCACATACACACACATGCACACACACACACACACACACACACACACACACATATATATATGTGTGTGTATGTATGTATACATGCATACATACACATATGTATATATGAGTATATTTATATATACATATATAGATAGATAGATGGATAGATAGATAGATATACGTATATATATATATGTACACACACATATATACATAAGTGTACGAATGCATGAATATGCATAAGTATATTTATAATACATACATGTGTGTATCTATATTATATATACATACATATATATATATATATATATATATATATATATATATATATATATATATATATATATATATATATATATATATACATATATATACGCATGTAGTTATATACGCACAACACACGTACATGTGCGTGTATGTGTGTAGATACGTACGCATATGCATATGCAAGTATGCATGTATGTATGTTGGTATATACATCCATACATTCATATGCATATACATACACACACGTATCTATATATGTGTATGTATGTATGTAAGCCTCTATGTATCTACGTATGTCTGCACGTAAGTGTGTATGTGTATATTTATGTAAATATATTTCTGCATATGCATTTATAAATGCTTCGTTCGCTATAACAAAGTAAGCGGAAATTTTACAAATGTTAGACAGGAAATCCATATGAAAGTTGTCAAGTAACTGGATTTAGTTTTCGTATTGTAATACAATTCCCTGCGCAATAATACAACCTTAGAAGATCAATCATTTTGTAGATATTAACAATGCTATTCAATGATTATTTGAATGGCGTAATATATTCGCGAAGGCAAACAAAATAATGCTACGTGGCGTTTCTGTTTATAAGGAATACGACACAAGTGAAGATGCCAAACGTTCTTTTCTCGTCGTCCTTCTACGAGCATGGTTAACAGCATTGAATTTGTTTTGTTTCTTTCTAGTTTTTTTTTTAAGTTCCCATCGTCGTCGTCGTTTTCTTTTTTTTTCTTTTTTTTTTTTTGTTTGTGTTCATTGGTGATAGTTCTGTTACTGTTGTTGCTTAACTTACGACAACCAGTGATCGAGTAGGTATGTCATTAACATCAACCCAATTCAGGCCGTATGTTCTTTTCTACCCTAGACACAAGGCTCGAAATTTTGGGAGACGGGGCCAGTGGATTAGCTCGACAACAATACGCAACTTGTACTTAATTAATCTACCCCGAAACGATGAAGGTCAACCTCGGTGGAATTTGAACTCAGAGCTTAAATAAAGTCGAAATACAGCTAAGCATGTCTCTCGACGTGCTAAGACCACTAGTCATGCCAAAAAAAAAAAAACACATATCGCCTACAGCAGACCCAAAAGTGTCACCCCTTTAAAAGTGCAGCCCCTACCATTGCCTCCCTAGCTACGTTGGTGGTTAAAACTACAGTATTTATTGTGCCATGTACTCACAAGAGACATCCCAATTCTCCTGTTATTTCTTCTAAGTCGAAAGACCCTTTGAGATTTTGATGTGTTTGTTGATATTTTATCAGCATCTGGATGGTTAAGCATCTTCATTTTCCTTCTAACGACAATTTACCTACAAGTCTTTCGCTGCAACGATCAGAAAATCGAGTATTTTTTTTTAAGCCGAGTACTTATTCTGTCGGTATCTTTTGTCGAACCGCTAATTTACGAGGACGTAAACAAACCAACACCAATTGCCAAGCAGTATAGGTGAAGGATCCCCCCCCCACACATATATGTATATATACATTTTTATTTATATATACGAAGGGCTTCTTTCAGTTTCCGTCTACCAAATCCACTCACAAAGCTTTGAACAGCTCGAGGCTATAGTAGAAGGCACTTGCCCGAGTTGGCACGCAGTGGAACTGAACCCGGAAACATGTGATTCGGAAGCCAAGCTCTTACCACACAGCCACGCCTGCGCGTATATCACTTATCGTTTTTTGTTGCTTTATTTTGTTTGTTTTTTCTTAAATTAAACTTGATGTAATATATTTATGTTTTGACAAAGTTTCATGAGTGATCGTGACCCCTGGGGAGTTTATTGTTGAGGCCGATATCATAAGCACAACCGCAGCTAGGCAAATCTATATAGAAAATGTGGACGCATGGACAAGAAATTAATGTTAAAAACGGATTAAGGAGAAAAGCTCATATTAACAAAATCGAGAGCGTTCTCTAGATATATACATACCTTAATGTCTTCGTAATTTTTGTATGACTTTAAAAGTATATAACCCGGCGCATCCAGTTTTGTCTGTGTTTTTCGTATTTTCTTTTTGTACAATCAAAATGGCTTCCCAATTTATAAGACAAACACAGATACGATCCAGTTTATTGCAGGTCTTTCTTTGTATATTTAAGATATATGCTTAATCCCATGACTTTCAGATAACCTAGTTAATGAGCAAAAGTATCTACAAGGGTGTGCTGAAAAGTTTTGGGCTTTGGGTAAATGAGAATATAGGAGTATCTGTAAATTATGATTTTATTCAACGTATTTCCCTCTCAGATTCACAAACTTATTGGAGTGGTCCTTTCAAAAGAACTCGGAAGGCTGGGCCTCCAACCAGGTCCTTTGCGTTATCTTTAAAGCCAGGAACTTTACTACACTCCTTCGTATATCATTCGCGAATAATGATTATTGCGATAGACCAACGCCGAGCCTGGAGTTTTATAGTAGATGTCGCTGTTAAACAGTCAAGGTCGATACCTCAAAAATGCTGACTAAGCAGTGGCCATTCTTAAAAATCACCTTGTTCATACTACATGAGTTTAGATTTTTTTTTTCCTCCAACTTTCCTTCACCACATTCAGTATCTGGTTACTCACTACAAGATTTGCAACGGAAAGTTATTGGCGTGGCTCAGATAAAATGAGAATTTGATTGTACATTTAATGGAATCAATATCGGAATTTAGCGATTCTTCTGAAGAGCCGTTTACCATCTTGAGCCAAGCAGTGTAAGTTGTAATTAGCTCAAAGATTGTCAGCAATAGCACCATTTTATATTGCTTAATTGGCCGTTTCTCTTAACGTTTTTTTTCTTCAAAGAAGCATTGCCTTCCTGGCAGCTTGTCCGAAATTGAAAGGAAAACTGTGGATACGTTTTCGATAAGATTGATCTTTGCTGTGTTGCTGGTAACAATACTATTATTATTATCATTATTATTATTATTATTGGTGGTGGTGGTGGTGGTGCTACTGCTTCTGTTACTGCTCTGCTTGTTTTTGTTACTGATATAATTGTTGCTGGTGTTGTTATTATTGAATTCCTGCTAAATTTACGGTAGATGTTTACAGTTCTTATTGCCGCAGCTGCTGGTTCACTTCCACTCGCTCAATCCTCCCTTCCCCTCCTCCTCCTCCCCCTCATCCTCTTCTTCTTATTATTCTTCTACTTCTTCTTCTTCAATCTACTTCTTCCTCCTCCTCCGCCTTCTCCTATTCATTTTCCACTGTCTGAAGTCACTGTTGGTATCGATACTGGTTTTGTTGGTGTTGTTGTTATTATCGATTGTGTCCGATCATGCTGTTGGTGCTCATGTCCTTCTTGCTGCTACAGCCGCTGATGTCAGCACTGTTGCTGCTGCTGTCGTTGCTGCTGCTGTTGAAATCGTTGTTCTTGCCGTTGCAGATGCTGCAGTTGTTGTTGCTGCTGTCACAGTTGTTGCTGCTTGTCTTTCGGGACTCGTTGATATTGTTTTGTCGCTGTTGCTGTTGTTGTTATTATTATTGCTGCTGCTGCTGCTGTTGCTGCTGTTATCTGTGCGCTTGTTGGTTTTGTTTTCGCTGTTGTTGTTCTTGTTGTTGCTTCGTATACTCTTTTCCTCTCTTTTACTTGTTTCAGTCATTTGACTGCGGCCATGCTGGAGCACCGCCTTTTAGTCGAGCAAATCACCGACCCCAGGACTTGTTCTTTGTAAGCCTAGTACTTATTCTATTGGACTCTTTTGCAGAACCGCTAAGTTACGGGGACGTAAACACACCAGCATCGGTTGTCAAGCGTTGTTGGGGGGGGACAAACACAGACACACAAACATACACACACACATACACACACACATATACATATATATATATATATATATATATATATATATATATATATATATATATATAAACATATATACGACGGGCTTCTTTCAGTTTCCGTCTACCAAATCCACTCACAAGGCTTTGGTCCGTCCGAAGCTATAGTAGAAGACACTTGCCCAAGGTGCCACACTGTGGGACTGAACCGGGAACCATGTGGTTCATAAGCAAGCTATTTACCACACAGCCACTCCTACGTATGTTAATGTTTTTGTTGTTGTCGTTGTTACTGTTGTTGTTGCTGTTTTTGTTGTTTTGTTGTTGTTGTTGTTGGTTATGGTGGTGGTGCTGCTGCTGCTAATATTATTGTTACTGTTGATGTTATTGTTCTTGTTGCTTCGTCTGTTAATGTTTTTGTTGTTGTTGTTGTTGTTGTTGTTGCTGTTCAGATTTAGGCCAACCCTTGTAAAGTAGATTGAAACGATTAAAGGAGTTCCAGCGATTAGCGTCCAGTCCTTTTTTTCTGCAAAATTGCTTCCAGCTTCAATTGCTAGTTGTCTTATTGCTCTATCTCAAAGGGAGTAGTCCCTGATATGCGAAACATTTGGGTGCTATTTCTGGCAGGTCGATTGATCAGTCGCGGAGGTGATGGGTGAGTATTGGTGGTGGTGGTCGTGACTGTAGTGGTGCTGCTGTGGTGGTGCAGTGGTGATGATTGCGGTGGTGGTGGTGATGGAGGTGATAATGATAACGACACTGAGAACGATGACGGCGACGACGACGATGATGATGATGATGATGATGATGATGATGATGATGATGATGATGATGATGATGACAACGCCGTCGATGATGATGATGGTGGTGGTGGTGGTGGTGGTGGTGGTGGTGGTGATGATGGTGATGGTGATGATGATGATGAGGAGGAGGAGGATAGTGTTGTTGTTGTTGTTTCTGTCGAAAGAAGAAGTAGAGTTTCGTTCCTTTTGATCTTGTTATTGATACGGTCGACGTCTTTTGAGATATTGATTCTTAGAACTGTTGCCGTTGTTGTTTTGCTTTGTTGTTTTGTCTTTTTTTTTTGTTATCTAATTAATGCTAAATACGATTCTATTTCTGTTGTCGGTCAGCTTTTTGCTTTATTTTCAATCTGACACAGTTGCCGACTTTTTTTGCTGTATCGTTTGAATATGTTCACTTCGTGTGCATTCGTTTAGTGATCGTGGTCATATGAATGTTTAAGCTAACGTTAATTTAAATCTCATTGATTTGTTGTTGTTGTTTTTGTGGGGGTTTTCTGTTTTAATGATTATATTTATGCTGTTGATGATATTACTCTTTTTGTTGTTGCTACTGTTGTTATTATTCATTAGAATTACATCAGTCCTCTCATCTCATTTCATTTTCTTCCCCCATATATTTCTGGACGGTTCGTAGGTTCAGAGTCCACAATTAGGCCTTCCATCGAGTCCTCTCAGAAGCAAATGCCTCCAATTGATCCGGCTGGATCCGCAAGCGACGCCTACCATGCTCATGGATGTTACGCAACCATCTTGCTTGTGGTCTGCCTCTGGGTCTGCTGCCGGTTTTCCAGCGATCCTTTTCCAATGCAATCTTATCACATGTCTATAATATCGGAGCTATAGTCTCTCAATTCGGTGAAGTAATGACCCTTTGATTTCCGAACTACGTACTCTATCGAATAACGGTACTCCGAAAGCCCTCTAAGTTGTTACCTTCTCTAGCCATGCCGACTCATAAGGCTCAGTTTCCATAACGCATAAATTCCCCACCTGGACGGGTCGCTGGTCCCTCGCAGGATTACTCATTTTTGCCAGCTGAGTGGACTGGAGCAACGTGAATTGAAGTGTTTTGCTCAAGAACACAACCCGTCACCCTTTCCAGGAATCAAATCCACAATCTTACGATCATGAGCCCAACACCGTAGCCACTAATCCACGCCCCTCCACTAATAATAATGGGGTAACAAGAAATAAAGTGTTTTGCTGAAGGATACAACGCACTGCTGGGAATTAAACTCATAATCGAAAGATCGTGAGCCGAATAACCTAACTAGATTAAACCACGCACCTTCTCATATTTTGTAAATTCTCATGAAATAGTGTTGAATACAATCCCAAGATTTTGTCGTAAATAAAATATGTTAAAGCTTTAAAACGATATCTTAAACTTTGGTAATGTTTAGTCCCTAGAATAGCGTCGAAACCTTGTAAGGTGTCAGAACGGCGCCATAAATACTACTTTTTTAAAACATACTCTTTTAAGATCCTAGAATTGCGTTGTAAATAGATTCTCAAGGTGTTGTAGACAAATTGAGATAGTGTCTCCGTTGTAAGTAATTTTTCATTGTCTTAGAAAAGCATGCTGAACAAATTCTGGTACATTTCTGAAATGGCTTCGAAAATATATTTTCTCGTAGGTTCCAAGAATGCATCCGTAAATATAATAAGGAAGGGCTCTTGAATGGCTCTTCAAATATAGTCAGTGTATGGAATAGCATCGAAATTATATACCTACCTAGGTTTTGAGAATGACATTGTATTTATATTGTCTTATAGTCACAGAGATGTAAACAAAGTTTCCTTTTTTCATAAATTACTTTATAAAATTATTATGGTCAGCACCTCTGGATGTTTCCAGTAAATTGTTGTATGCCTGGACAATACGGCTACAAATAGGTTATGGTGAGGTTCCTAGAAATCTGTTACAAATATGTTATGCTAGTGTCTTAGAACAGTGACATAAATACATTTTGATAGTGACCGTGGTGCTGCTGTTGTTGTTGCTGTTGCAGCTGCTGCTGTTGTTCACTTTGTTGTTGCTGCTGCTAATATTATTATTTTGTACAGGCTGAAGAATACTCTCTCAAGATGCCATAAATTAATTCTCTGGTGACCCGGAAGAATGCGAGTATCGTTGAATCACTACGAAAATAAAATCAGGTACAGTCTAAGAGGAACTCTTGATCAATATCGTAAATAACTGACGATTTCTTAGAAATGCATTTGGAAAAAGACATGATATGTTGCAGACAAAAAAAAAAAAAGGCTGGAAATTTCAAAGGAACTCGGGCTTTGTTGTACTACTGATGCGACTGGAAGCTTATTTCTAGTAAAGCTAGGCGCTGATATCAAAACCAGTGAAAATAATTAATTGCCTATTAAACGATAATGAACTTAGTGAAGTAATGTGGCGTGAGTTCGTAAGAACATTATGCATTTGGAAAGCACAGTGATTTTTTCCGGTGTCTAGAATGGTACTTAAATACTTGTTTGAAGTGGAATTTCTCCAAAAACACTTTTACGCAGCGTACTAATTCGTTCCGCTTGTAGGACTTTCAGGTTGCTATCTGACGTAACTTCCGCAACTTCTGCCATCATTTGATTGTCTTTTGATATACAAACTTGTTTATTTTCGGCGATAGCTATTACTGTTTCGTGAATAGTAAGAGCATCCAAATATTTTTTGCCGTTATCCTTAACTACAACTGCAAACTCGTCATAACATAATATCCTTTCTGAAGTGATCCCTTGATAGCTCTGTCGACTGTGTTGTTTTAGTTGATATGATAAATCAAAATGTGTATAAGAGCACATCTTGCTTCTGGATTTTCAGAACAAATTAAATTTGTAGATAATCAATGAAACACTCAGCCGTGTATTTTATTGACGTTGGCACATACACACTGTTTCTATTACAAAATATCGTCTTTAATGTCAGTTACTTCTGAGGATGTAAACGCTACATCTGAATTATGA
>NC_142946.1:12256940-12276940 GCF_046866305.1 Octopus bimaculoides | reverse complement strand
GAAAGTGAAGAAGAAGAAGAAAGTGAAGAAGAAGAAAGTGAAGAAGAAGAAGAAAGTGAAGAAGAAGAAAGTGAAGAAGAAGAAGAAAGTGAAGAAGAAGAAGAAGAAGAAGAAGAAGAAGAAGAAGAAGAAGAAGAAGGACAACAACAACAACAACAAGATGGAGGAGAAAAGGGTAGATAGGCTATAGAATGGAGGGGAGAACGAAATAAACAAGCGAAAGAAATGAAATGAAGAGAGAAGAAGTAAGAATGAGAAATTGATGAAGATAGTGACGATGGAGACAGAAAGAAAATAGAGAAAGAAAGAGAAAATAAGTGAATAAAAACGAGGGGATGTAGAGAGGATGGAAACTTCGAGGGAAGCTGTAAACATTTTGAGATTAAAACAAAATGGCGCCGAGAGAGAGTTGGAGCTGTAATGAAAATCTTATTCAGTTTAGCAGAGACAGCAAGAAATAGAATGATAAAATAAAGGGAAAAGCGAGGGAAAGAAGTAAGGGGAGATAAATAGTAATAGTGAGAGAGAACGAGCCAGATAAATACATGTAAAGAAAGGGAGATAGAGAGAAAGCGAGGAGGGTTTTTAAGTGCAAAAGGGAGAGGAGGAGGTGAGAGAGGTGGACAAAGAGAAGCAAAGACAGATGAAGTCAAATACATAGGCGAAAGAATGTGGGGGAGAGTGGGAGTTATAAAGAGAGATAGAAAATAGGAGAGAGAGAGAGAGAGAGAAAATAGGAGAGAGAGAGAGAGAGAGAGAGAGAGAGAGACAAAGACAGAGAGAGATACGAAGGCAGAGAGAGATACAAAGACAGAGAGAGAGATACAAAGAGAGAGAGAGATACAAAGAGAGAGAAAGAGATACAAAGAGAGAGAGATGTACAAAGACAGAGAGAGAGATACAAGGACAGAGAGAGATGTACAAAGTTAAAGAGAGAGAGGGGGAGAGACTGGGAGAGACTGGGAGATATATAAGGACAGAGAAAGGAAGAGAAAGTGAAGGAGAGAGGGAGAAGTGAGACAGAAATAGTATGACATAGGAAGAATGAAAATGTGACAAAATGGCAGAAAAAGAAGAATGAGAATGACAATAAGAAAGTAGCACTAACAGAGACAAGAGGGAGGAATAGTGACAGTAAGAGAGAAGGGAGAGAGAGAAAAGTACGTCATAGTGAGAGAGAGAGGGGGAAAGATTGAAAGAAAGATACAGAGCGAGTGAGAGAGAGAGAGAGAGGGGGGGGGGAAATAGGTGAGGTTGAGTTATTAAAAAAGAGTGATACATTGAGAGAGTCAGAATGAAAGAAAGAAGAGAATGAGATGCAAGGTATAAAAGAGAAAAGTCGTGGATGAGAGAAAGAGAGACACGTAAAGAAAGTAACAAAATAGTCAGACAAAGAATAGAAAATTAGCAGCGATAAAACTAAAATAAAAGACTATTCTGAAAAAAAAAACTTCAAGTAGAAACATTATAATGGTATTTTAAAGCTATCATTTCCATTGAGCCAACCCACTTTCAGACAAATAAACAAACGAATATATAAAATAACTAACTACTAAATAAATAAATAGAAGTAATGCTTATGTTCATATACGTGTGTTTATCTATGTGTGTTTATATGTGTGTTTGTATGTGTGTATGTATTCGAATATATGACTATGTATTTGTGTGTGTGAGCTTGCCGGTTTGTTCTAGTATATTCTTTCAAGTATTAAAAATAAAAATTTAAAAAAAAACATACTTAGCGTTTTAGCTATCGTCTGCAAAATTCGTTTTCTAATACTTATTACTATGTCTAGCATAGGCACAAGGCCATGTTTATTTTCTTTTCTTTTTTTTCTTTTTTTTAGTTGAACAGTGATACAAATCCAGTTAGATATAGTCAAAGTTGATGTAAGACTAACATTTATTTCAAAGACCACGGCAGGATTTGAACTAAGATAATAACAAAACCAATAATAATAATAATAATAATAATAATAATAATAATAATAATAATAATAATAATAATAATAATGTAACAAAAATGAGCGGTGAATAAGGAGAAACAATCACTTTGCTGTTACTGTCACGGAGGAGATGTTTACCTTATTTGAAATATAAATATTCAGCTAAATCTGGTTAATATTTAGACGCTTTGGTTATTTACATTTGCTCAAGGATATACGTCTTAATGGCAGTTATTATCGGTTAAATCGATCCAAGTATTTACCACGTACATTAGTTATCAAACAACGAATGACTGAAATGTTGATGGTGACCTCCAGATGATTTGAATCAAGAATGTTGGGGAAAAAAATCCTAAGTACAACTAATTTGTCAGTGAACTACACATTTTGATAAGATCGTATTTCGCGTGACTAAGAGGGTACTGACATTTCGAGCTAAACATTTAAGTAAAACAAAAATAATTTTATAATCTGTCATATTCCTACTTCAGTCGAACAGCATTTTTTTTTCTGATATAACGTCTATTGTTCCTAATTACTGACACTTCAAGTAACACACACATCAAGGAAGAAAGCGGACAGAAAATTCATAGCCTGATCGACAATTAGGTAATATATATATATATATATATACTTATATATACTCTTTTATTTTTGTTTGCATTTTAACAAGATTGTCGCATGCAAAAAATTATTTATCAAATGGTTCTTTCACAATTATTGACATCTAAATTTTACATATACGAGTGCTTGCATAAGTGAGTGTCTACCTGTACAAGAAAATTTGATATTGATTTCAAATCTGAGCATATGGCCAGCAATTTTGAGGGAAAGGGCAATTCGACTACATCGACCCCAGTGGTCAACTGGTATTTATTTCATCGACTCCGAAAGGATGAATGTGAAGTTGAGCTCGGCAGAATTCACACTCAAAGAGGGCGGCGGCGAGCTGGCAGAAACGTTAGCACGCCGGGCGAAATGCTCAGTGGTATTTCGTCTGCCGCTACGTTCTGAGTTCAAATTCTGCCGAGCTCGACTTTGCCTTTCCTCCTTTCGGGGTCGATACATTAAGTACCAGTTGCATAGTGAGGTTCGATGTAATCGACTTAATCCCTTTGTCTGTCCTTGTTTGTCACCTCTATGTGTAGCCCCTTGTGGGCAATAAAGAAATAAGAAACGTTAGCACACCGGGCGAAATGCTTAGCGGTATTTCGTCTGCCGCTACGTTCTCAGTTCAAATTCCGCCGACGTCGACTTTGCTTTTCATCCTTTCGGGATCGATAAATTAAGTACCAGTTACGCAAGAGGTCGATGAAATCGCCTTAATCCGTTTGTCTCTCCTTGTTTGTCCTCTCTATGTTTAGCCCCTTGTGGGCAATAAAGAAATAAGAAACGTTAGCACGCCAGTCGAAATGCTTAGCGTTATTTCGTCTGTCTTTACGTTTTGAGTTCAAATTCCGCAAAGGTCGAATTTGCCTTTCATCCTTTCGGGGTCGATAAATTAAGTACCAGTTACATAGTGAGGTTCGATGTAATCGACTGACCTCACTCCCCAAACATGTTGGGCCTTGTGCCTAGAGTAGAAAAGAATACAAGTAAATAAATAAATGTGTGCATCCGTGTGTGTGTGTGTGTGTGTGTGTGTTGATAATTATAGTTGTTGCAGAGATAGTCGAACAACTGAAATATAGTATCGTCAAATCAGTTTTTGCGAAAAGCTGACTGATGTTTTAGCATTCTGACGTGGTACTGTAGCTGTTACACTTTCTTAAAAGGTACGATGTTTTTATATATTGATTTCTTTAACAACGTACAAAATAGTTTTTTTTTTTTTTTTTTTTTCGTTTATTCCAAGTCAGGGGGTAATAAGCATGTTGGGGTACCATGATCTGTATAATTGTGAAAGTATTGATTTGTTTGTTTTTTTTCATCCAATCAACACTGTAAATTAGAGGGAAAGGCTAAACTCGATTGATTCAATATCCTCTCCATTTATTTCTTTTTGTTTGTTTTTCGTTATATTTTATCGAAATCTAAGGGTAAAAACTTAAATGTCGGCAAGCATGAGATTTGAACACAGAATTTAAGCATTATATGTAAATATTCTAAAACTTCTGGCTTCCAAATTTTAATATTCATGTCGATTGAAGGCGGTGAGGTGGCAGAATGGTTAGCACGCCGGGCGAAATGCTAAGCACACCTTTCTTCTAAGTACTGCTGTAAACGGCGGAAGTGGACTAAAACGTTAAAACTTAGTGAACATACACAGCAGAGATTAAGGTCAGTCGGTGCCAAGCAGCTTTACTCTGTGTACTTTAGCATCGTTACTATGGTAACAGTCCAGATACTTATTGATCAAACCTCGTATTTTGTGATCTTAAAGAAATCAAGTTATTTTTCTTCGACAGATTATTACAATTAAAACAATGCGAAACCAGTTTTTTCCATTTCTTTGGGTTTTATTGATGATACACGGTCCATTTCTATGTTGCACCACGCCAGACCCACAATGGAATATTTCAGGTAAGTGCCAAAACTCATATCTTTTCAAAAGGTTCACAACCTTCAAATTTCAATGATGCATAAAAATAGTGTGCGTTATGCTAATTTAGATTTTAATTACTCGATTTCCCACTCGTACTGGGCTGCAATGACCAGATTTTCCGTCTACAGAACAAACCCATTTATACACACACACTGGCACTTGCAGACACACACGCGCATGTGCATATACGTATAGGTCTCTCTCTCTCTCTCTCTCTCTCTCTCTCTATATATATATATATATATATATATATATATATATATATATTCGCCATGATAAATCGCTCGCCACTAAACCTTGTTTACTTGTGTGTTTGTGTGTGCAGATACGTATTAGTTAGGTGTGATTGTGTATGCGTATACGTGGTTATGTATATCAGCTGTGTATATCATCTGCGTGTGTATTAGTGGTATGGGTGTACATGTATGTGTACGCGCGCGGGTATACGAGAACAGACGTGGGTGCTATTTTGGCGTGTGATCTACAACTTACTTTAGGTTACATTTTAGTTTACTTTACAGTTTCTAAAACCCTTAAAATATTTCCTAAAGATTTTCTTTAAATAAATTCCTTTGTACATACTTGGCATTATAAATTAATTTTTTTCAAAATCCTTACTATTTTAATAATAAAAAAACATGTTTCATTTATGTCTTAGTAAATAATAAGAAGAAACCAAGAATAAACAAGATAATAACTAAAACAAGAGCACTGAGAGAGCGTAAACTTCTGCCAAAGCAACACCAACGTCCTCTGAACGATTAGCCGGAGATGATTTCTAAAATGAGAATATCTGAAATAAATTCGACTGCTCGTACAGATAAGAATACTAAAATTGAACCTGACCGCTCTCAAAGATTAAATAAAAATAACAGGAAAAATTATCCAGAATATTTGCCCGGTACCTGACCGATCCCAAAATCTAGGCAGTTCGTGCCAGTTACGAGGCCAAACATCCCTGAAAGTTTCATCCGAATCCAGCCAGCGGTTCTTGAGATGTCTTGTCCACGGACATACAAACAGAAGCGACTGTAAACAATACCACCGCCTTAGCGAAGACGGAGGTAATAAGCGCGTAGATCACACAAGTCTGGCAGCTGCGAGTTTTGCAACGTAAATACACTAAATCCTAACCTAGAGTAATCGCCCTTGAAGTTGTAGATCACACGTCAAAGTAGCACTCGCGAGTGTCTGCCGTTTGCGCATGTGAATACGTATATGTTACGGAAGCATGTAGGGTTGTCTCTGCATGTGAATATCAGTTGTACGTGAGTATATACATTTCTGTATTAATACGTGTAGATGTGAATGTGTGCGTGCTTATCTGCATGGATGATGTGTAGGTATTTACATCTGGATTGAGTGACAATGTGCGTGTGAGCACAGCGAGGGCATGCTCTTATGAATATGCACATATGATTAGTATGTGATTGTGATTTGTTTGAAAGCACAACGCGGCGGCAAAAGCGTCATTGCCGTTGGATTAAGAATTTTGCAGTGCTAGGAAAAGAAACGAAGAGAGGAAAACAATACATGCATGGATATTAGCAATACTATCATCACCATCAACATCAGCATCTTCATCATTTTTTCCATCTTTTTATACAGAATATTCTGTATTTATATTCCAATGCTTCCATCCCTGTTTTATATTCTTACTCATTTTCGCATTAAGATATACGTATCAACACGTCATATTTTTTATTTGTTAAGTATATTTTATAAACAAGTAAATATACATATACGACTGTTATATTTTGTTCTCACGTAATAATTTTGTGAAAAAAAGAACATTGTTCATATACGCCATTGCAGACAAAGCGGTGTATGACGGTCATCCCTAAGGTTTTAGATTTTTGCATACACAGAATATATCTATTCATAAACAAATTGTCCGCCAGTAAATTTTTGTAATTATGCGACTATTATAATCGTGAAATCAATAGCTACGCCTGTGGCATATATCAACTTATAACAAATTTATAAAAAACATTCTCACACTTATATATTAATACATATATACATATATTAACGTGTATATATTTATATATACGCACACACGCATATATATATATATATATATATATATATATATATATATATATATATATATATATATATATTCTCTAAATAACAATGATATTTTATAAATATAAAGCTTACAAGCGACCACTGTCTATTGACGAAAGAAAATAGTCTAATTTTGGGGCATATAAGCCCTCGACTAAAAAAGTGGGTTTCATGCGCATATATATATGTGTGTGTGTGTGTGTGTGTGTGTGTGTGTGTGTGTGTGTGTATATGTATATATATATATATATATATATATATATATATATATATATATATATATATATATATATATATATATATATATATATATGTGAATATATATATATATATATATATATATATATATATATATATATATATATATATATATATATATATATATATATATATATATATATATATATATATATATATATTGTGACTTAGCTGGTCCTGGGTGAAGGGTTCCCGAGACTCCAGGAACCTGGTTTTTCGTCACCTGACCACATTCCTCCCACAGACTGGCAATGGAATTGATGGATCTCCCACTTTAACAACATATAGACGATAAGTGGTGGGGACGTGTGATGCCCCTTTCGGGGAGGTTGTGAGCATCGATAGAAACGAACTGACTACTGTTTACTGGTGGACATTCCAATTGAGAAGTACCATGGATAATTTCAGAACTCCTGTGTCTGACAGTGCTATCGGGTTGTAAAACTAGTTCGCGATAAGCTGTATAGATACGGATGTTATATTAAATGTGCGTCTCTGAGATGAGCGCAGAGCGACGAAACTGTTCTGAAAGCAATCAGTGAGTGTTCGTGAATTGCTGAGTGGTGGAGTTATGCCGAACAGCTATGGTCTCGTGTAGAACAGATCCGTCTGTCGGCCGAAGCTGTATAAATGATTGCCCTTCTGCCACTTTTTAATCGGACAGGTAAGGCCTTCTTCCTCTGTCTGCTGCACTAATTTGACAGAGACACTCTTCTTTGCTGATCCCTCCTCAACTTTTTCACGATAGCCTTGAAAAGTAAAGTATAGAGGATATAGAGGGAGGTGCTGTTCTTGAGCGAATTTTTTGAAAAAGTGAGTGGTACCACTCAAAATATAGATAGGATTGAGAGTCGGAGAAATGGAACTGGAGCGGGCACTTACCCTTGGAGTTAAGGGAGATATTCGATGGTGTTCTTATTCGACTGTCCCTAGACGTCCTCTTGTAACAGGAGGAGCACATCACTGTCACCTAATTGTTCCTGATGTATAATATATACGCATACTTAGTTTTTATTGTATGCTGTGTATACTTTCTACATTTCCTTCTAATCGTTTCATTCAATAGAAATATCTACACGCTGGTCGCCTTTTTTATTGTGCCCTACATTTGTTGCCCTGGTGACAAATAAAAGAAGTCATTATTATTCCTTGATGAAAACTCTCAGCTTACTTAACTGGGTATGGTGGAAAGTGTCGGCTGTCCACTGCCAGCAGACTAAGATGTTACTTGTTTAATGGTCATGCTTCATGAGCCCAGCGAAGAATTCTTGCAGGTCTCAGCAATGCTGATTTTTGTAGTAGATAGGCGTATGAGTGGCTGCGTGGTAAGTAGCTTGCTTACCAACCACAAGGTTCCAGATTCAGTCTCACTGCGCGGCACCTTGGGCAAGTGTCTTCTACTATAGCCTCGGGCCGACCAAAGCCTTGCGAGTGGATTTGGTATACGGAAACTGAAAGAAGCCTGTCGTATATATGTCTATGTGTGTGTGTGTGAGAGTGTGAGAGAGAGAGAGAGTGTGTGTGTGTGTGTGTGTATGTGCGTGTGTGTGTGTGTGTGCGTGTGTGTGCGTGTGTGTGCGTGTGTGTGTGTGTGTGTTTGTGTGTCTGTGTTTGTCCCCCAACATCGCTTGACAACCGATGCTGGTGCGTTTACGTCCCCGTAACATAGCATTTCGGCAAAATAGACCGATAGAATAAGTACTAGGCTTACAAAGAATAAGTCCTGGGGTCGATTTGCTCGACTAAAGGCGGTGCTCCAGCATGGCCACAGTCAAATGACTGAAACAAGTAAAAGAGTAAAAGAGTTACATTTGTACCACTCATTTTGAGCCATGTTGGCAGTTGAGAGCTGATACTTCTAAGAGCGACAATTACTATTGGCATCACGTCTACTCTCTTCATTGACCACAACCTTCTTCTTCTTCTTCTTCTTCTTCTTCTTCTTCTTCTTCTTATTATTATTATTATTATTATTATTATTATTATTATTATTATTATTATTATTATTATTATTATTATTATTATTATTATTATTATTCAGTAGTTTTATTTTTATAACGTGCTTTCACTTCACTACCGAGCGCAGCTCTGTGCGCCTTGGGTATGTGCTGTGGTTTGCTGTGGTGCTCTTATGTTTACTGTATTGAAAGTGTTTTGCGTAGAATGTGTGCAGTACCCAGTAGTGCAATTTTCTGTATGTTATATATATTTGTAAGTCCTGGTGTTTTTGTTATGTATTTGTCTGAATATTTTTTTATTATACCTAAGGCACCTACTATGATAGGAATTGTTTCTGTTTTTAGATTCCACATTCGAGTTATCTCTATTTCCAGGTCTTTGTATTTTGAAAGTTTTTCCATTTCTTTTAGAGAAACGTTGTCATCTGCTGGTATTGAAACATCAATTAGAAGGCATTTTTTTCCTTCATGATCTTTGACAACTATATCTGGTCTATTTGCCTTAATTTCTCTATCTGTGTGTATTGGCATATCCCAGAGTATGGTTGCTTTCTCGTTTTCTGTGACCTTTTCTGGCGTGTGTTTATACCATCTTTTTTTCTGTTGCTATTCCATAATTATTATTATTATTATTATTATTATTATTATTATTATTATTATTATTATTATTATTTTTATTATTATTATTACTGTTTATTAAGGCAAGGTGATGTGCTAGAAGAATCTTTAGGGCATCGGAAAAATACAACGCGGTATTTGTTCTCTCCCTTTGCGCTCTGAATTCTAATATTGCCGAGGTCAACTTCGCATTTCATCTTTCGCGAGTCGATAAAAACAAAGATCCTGTCAAGTCTTGGGTTCAATGATATCGAGTAACCTCTTTGCCTCAAAACTGATAACCTCGTGCCTTAATTAGAACCACTTATTAATTAGTAGAACGATCGATGTGCTGCAGAATCGATATGATGCTTAGTTATAGAATTGAGTCTTGTAACTAAACTAATAAACTAAGTCTTTCATTTTCATAAGTTTGAAAAAATAAAGTACCAGTTAAATGTTCTTTCAAAAACAGCTCCCTTAACTACTGATTTTCTTGTTGTGCTTATGCCAAATCTCATCATCATCATCATTATTATTATTATTATTATTATTATTATTATTATTATTATTATTATTGTTATTATTATTATTATGATTGTCTGGTTCCTTCCAATATCCAGTGCTCTGCGTAAGCTTAGCTCGTTAGCCTTGAATGGCAATCAACCTAGGAGAGGAACCAATCTTATTTCAAAACCAGAGGTTCAAGGCCTATTACGCCTTGGTGGGCAACCTTGTTAGTAATGGTGACGCGATACAAAAATATTACCTGTTGGTAATCGTGCCACTGCTAGCCATGCTGTGAGGCAGAAGTGGAGTAAACAAGTAAACATGATAGTTATGGAGTGTTAGTATCGGAGCATTCCAGCGGATGCAAATGGTGTGCCAGTGAGAGGATACACACAACGAATGCACAGAGAATGGAAGGCGATGAATCTATTTGAAATTACTGAACAGAGATTATGTGGTCGAGCTAGAGCAATGCAAAAGAGAGGATGGTCATCAGAATCGGAGTTAGACACCATCAAAAGAACGATATCAGGTAGTGCTGGGCATATGAGAAACGAAAGTGGCGCAGTAAAAGAAATGGAAAAATTGCCCACAAGTATATACTGTCACGAGTAGTGAAAGAATCGATGTCAGTGATTATTTAAACGACCAAGACCAGACAGTAATAAACAGAATTTTTAATCAACTAAATACAGAAGAACAGAATTTACATTCGACTTGAAGAAAGCTAACCAATGTAGACTAAATCAGGAAACGCGTAAAGTAAATCATGAATTGAAAACATCGAAACAAAGAACATTATTATCTCTTGGCAGAATCTTTAGCAAACTGGATGAAATGTTTAGTGGCATTTCGCTTGTCGCTACGTTCTGAGATCAAATTCCGCCGAGTTCGTCTTCGGGGTCGACAAATTAAGTACCAGTTGCCACCAAATTTAAGGCCTTTTGTTTCCAGTAGAAAGGATTATTATTATTAGTAGTAGTAATAGTAGTAGTAGTAGTAGTAGTAGTAGTAGTAGTAGTAGTAGTTAGTTCGATAAGGGGATGACTATGTTATAACGGTAGCGGGGTGTCTTCTCAAGGGAGCGCAGGCGTAGGTGTGTGGTAAGGAACTTGGTTTCCATCTACGTTTTCTCTTATAGCTTCGGACCGATCAAAGCCTTGTAAGTGGATTTGGTTGACAGAAACCGAAGCTCCTCGCGCGCGCGTGCGGATGTATCTATTTGTGTGTCTGTGTGTCTTTGTGTCCTTGCTTGTCCTCCCCTACGACTTGAGAAGCAGTGTTGGCGTGTTTTGTGTCCCCGTAACTTAGTGGTTCGGCCAAAGTGACGAACAGAATAAGTGTCGAGCTTAACAAAAAAGAAAAAAAAAAAACTACTGGGGTCAGTTCATTCGACTAAAAATTCTTCAACGCGGTGCTCCAGTCTGGCCGTAGTCTAGTGACTGAAACAAGTAAAATATAGATAAAAGTTAAGAGATGGGCTGTTGAGGATAATGCGAACTCTTGCTCATCGTGTATATTTGATTTTTCAGATATTCTATCAATGAAGATTGAAGACCCTTGTTTAATCATGCCAAGGGCTCTTACTAACGGTAGAGTAACTGTTTTCAGTTTCCACATTCTGTTGATTTCTATCTGTAGGTTCTTGCATTTAACTAACTTTTAAAATTCCTTGACTGTGATAATTCGATCAGGTGATACTATCATATCCGTATGTCGATGGTCTTTGAAAGTAAGATAAGGTCTATTCGCATTTACCTGTCGTCAGTATGGATGGTTATGTCCCGCAGAATAGCAACTCTGTTACATTCTGTGACTGATTTCTGTTAGTAGTCATACAGTTTTTAGGAAGGGAAATATCATAAGGACGACTGATGTTTCTATATAGGTACTGTTCTATTCGACAATGCTTCGTTTTGTACTGTTATTGCAAGTTTAGAGCAGCCAACCACAACGTGGTCGATAGTTTAAATAGAATTAACACATAGTCTATAGTCTGGATCAGCCCCATTGTGGAGAACGTTTGCTTGGTAGTCTGTTGTGAGTAGAGATTGATCCTGATCTGCCATTTTAAAACCCTGCTGTTATGCTACTGAAGTGTTCTTTCTTTCTCTATATCTCTTGTTAGTTTGTGATGCTGACCCCGGACCGGTTTGTCTTACCATTTGTTTATAAGCTTTTACAGGCCTTCGGTTTCAGCTTTTTGCTTGCCGTGTTTTGCAGTTTCTGTTGATATTGCAACTTGGGCATTATCATTTACATTTCAGTTTAGTTCTCTTTTATATTTCCGTGCTTCTTTTAACGACAGATCGTAGCGTCCTCCCGTCCCCGCTTCGTGCTGATTTAATTAGATGTATCATCGATTCATAGTAATTCTGGATCTATGAGATAATTCTATTACGGTCAGACAAATCTAGCTGGATGAGGCCTCTGCCAACCTCTTTTCGCGGAACATAAATTCTATGAACATCATCTTTTGGACGATGCATGTCATTTAATGTCATTTGCTTTCGTTTTCATGTCCTTCGTTGTAGTTGATTTATATTTCAGCTAATTATATTATAATTGGACAGTACCACTGGGACAGCAAGTGAATTAATGGCTCAATTCCTATTCTGGGAATTCAGTCCCGTTTACATAATCAGTCTTACACTCCTATAATATTCTTCCCTGATTTTTTTCCTTCATGGCGTTGCGTCGGATCCTTTTTCCTTTCATTTATTCCCAGGGATTTTTATGCTCCATTTTGGCTCTTGTCTAAATCTTTGATAATAATGTTATCATTTAGCGTAATGGAAATGAGCTTTCCCTGTTTAAATGTTGCTTTGATGCACTTATCCGAGCCAAATTCCAGGTTGATATCCTCATTAACACTTTTCACATTTGCTGGTAATCCTCTAAATCCCTCTAGATCATTCTTATTTTTTGCATATAGCTTCAGGTCATCCATATAAAAGAGATGTGAGATGGTTCTATCACAAATTTTGTATCCATATTTTCTATGGTTCAATTCACGAGACAGAAGTATCTTTTAGCTTTTAGCTTTTGCTTCAGTGATTTGACTGCGGCCATGCTGAGGCACCTCTTTGAAGGGATTTAATCGAACAAGTCAACCGCAGGACGTTTTTCCTAAGTCTAGTACTTATTCTATTGATCGCTTGCCGAACATCTAATTTACGGAGACGTAAACAGACCAGCACCGGTTGCCAAGTGCTGATGAGAGACAAGCACAGACGCAAAGACACACACACACACACACACATACACACACACAGACACACACACACACACACACACACACACAAACACACCTGTATATCTACTTTTAATATGCATGTTTGTTACATTCACTTGCCGAGACACACCCAGCGTCCTAGGGCGAGTGAAGGATAAGAGATGTTACAGTATGACTGAAAGTTTGGGGAGGGGAAGTGGCAGTGGTAGTAGCGAAATTTCTTCATGTAATACAACGCAGACATTTAAATGAGCAGGATTTTTCAAAGGAGCTGTGCAGTACTTGTCAGCACAATCTTTTGGATTTCTCTGAGACATGGTTCTCCTGGGATTTTATCTAGACGTTTCTGACATCCCTATTTTATCAAACCTAGGGTACCTAGGTCGCTTTGTATTTGGTTCAGGTCGCTAGCGTTTTTCTTTTAATTTCTGTATGTATACGTGTGTGTCGTGTAAGCATTACTCATATGGCGGCGGGAGGGCAGAATCGTTAGCATGCTCGATCAAAGGCTTAGCGGTATTTCGTCTTTCGCAACGTTCTGAGTTCAAATTCCACCTGAGTTCAAAGGTCGACTTTGCCTTTTTGAGTACCATTCGTTTAATCAGAAGTTGATCTTTGCAGTCATTGCAATTTCTACAGCAGCCTTTTTGCTCTTAAAGCAGAATATCATCTTGGTGTCCAGGAATAGGTATTTTGGCTTTGTTAGAATTGTTAATGGTTTGTTAATATTATTAAGGCATGTAACTGACCTGTAATTCTCTTGATTTGGTTGGTTTTAGGCAACACATAGATTCTCCTTCGTGTTAGCAATGATAGAGTGTTTCTGTGTGTTTCATTATGTCTAAAAACCACTCAGATACTTGCTTGTATGATATTATCAGAGCATTTAATCAAAGGATTTGGATCATTATCTATGTGCCATAGAACTGTCATCACTCTGGGCAAACTGCTTAGCTACATTTCATCCATTTTTGCATTCTGAGTTCAAATTCCGCCGAAGTCGGCCTTGCTTTTCATCTCTTTGGAGTCGATAAAATAAACTACCTGTTGAGTACTAGTAGTCGATGTAACCGACTAGCCCACTCCCTTAAAATGTCAGGCCTTGTATCCATTGAACAAAGGATCATTATTGTTATTACCATCACATACGGTTTAACTGAATCGGTAGATCATCAGTCAAATTTATTTGCGATATTTAAAACCACGTTCTTTAAGTTCATAGTTCGTATCCCACCAAGTGATCAGGTTGAAAGAATCGTCTACATCCTCTGAAGAGTCTTTTAATATTTTTTGGCATTATGCCTACGTACATATATATATATATATATATATATATATATATATATATATATATATATATATAAATACGTTACGCTTGTTTCTATTATTAAATCGTTGTTCTAAAACAGTGGTTCTGTCCATTATATATAATACAGGGATTTCACTTGATAAAAATACTAACAAAACTAAGAGATACGAAAGCCAGAGAGAACGATAAGGCGAACGAAAGAGAAATGAAAAACACGGAAGGTGATAGGAGGTTTTCAACAAAAAAAAAGAAAAAGTAACAAAAAAAAACACAATTGTTATACAAATAATTCTGACCACTGTGATATCATTGCTAAATAGTCTTGAAGTCTCTAAGATACAGAGAAAATACCAGTCTCTCGCGGCGAAATGATTCAAATTCCGTTATCTAATTCCACTAACTCAATTAAAACAACTTTGTTGTCTGCAGCAAAGATTAAACTTCGTTTCTTCTGAGTTTATTTGCCCCCAAACGTTGTAAATGTTACAGTTCAAGTTGTTATTGTTGTTGTTGTTGTTGTTGTTGTTGTTGTTGTTGTTGTTGTTGTTTTTGATGTTGTTAAGATTATGATTACATATTGATGTTACTGATGATGATTACGATGCTATCATTATTATTATTATTATTATTATTATTATTATTATTATTATTATTATTACTATTATTATATTATTATTATTAATATGATTATTATCATCATCATCATCATCATCATCATCATTATTATTAGTATTATTATTACTATTATTATTATTATTATTATTAATATTATCATCATCATCATCATCATCATCATCATCATCATCATCATCATCATCATTATTATTATTACTATTATTATTATTATTCTCCTCCTCATCATCATCATCATTATGTTCTTGTTGTTGTTCTCGTTTTATTTATTTGTATTCGTTTTATTTATTTGTATTCTTTATTAAATATTACCGCTGTTTTTTTGGGTTTTTTTTTGGTTTTTGTTCTTCCTGACCACGTCGATGATGATTTCTGATGATGTTTTTTTGTCGATATTGTTCATAGTTTTTGTTATCGTTCTCCGAGTAAAAAATCTGTGGTGTGGCCATTAGTATTACTGTTTTGTTTCTGATAATAGTTGGGAAAAACTTCAAATTGTTTGTTATATTTGTTAAATTATCTTCTACCTACTTTATCAATAACGAACACAAACACACACACGCAGACGAGCAAACAGAAGCACAAATAAATAAACAAATACGCACGCACACACATACACACATATGCACACACACGCACACACAGAGACACACATATGTGCATATTCAGAAAAAAATCTGTATATTTTTATATCAATGTATATTACGAGACCTTCCCAGATATAACGTTAACTAGCAAAGACAAAATTTCACGAGCTCTAGTGTCATTAACATATAAGATATACAAGGATTAATGTATATCATGTATATAGTATTAACTCTGATAAATATATATGTATGTGTGTGTGTGCGTGAGAGTATGAGTGTACGCATATATCAAGAGAGCATGAGAAGCTGAGACGTGTGTGCGCTGATGTTTGTACAAGTTATATATACATACATGCATACATATAAGTATATATATATAAGTATATATATATATATATATATATATATATATATATATATATATATATATATATATATATATATATATATATATATATATATATATATATATAAGTATATATATATATATATATATATATATATATATATATATGTATATATATATATATAAGTATATATATATATATATATATATATATATATATATATATATATATATATATATATATATATATATATATATATATATATATATATATATATATAAACCAATTGCAGAGTGAAAAGTGTTTATAACCCATTTAAGAAACACACAAAAAACATTTGATTCACCTCAACATTTAAATTTCATTTGCCAAAATATTTTCGTCGCTTTGAAACCGCGATATCTACACTGACAAAATTCCGTGCAGCACGGAATTTTGTCAGTGAACAGGTCGCGGTCTCAAAGCGACGAAAATACTTTGGCAAATTAAATTTAAATGTTGAAGTGAATCTAACGGTTTTTGTGTGTTTCTTAAATGGCTTATAAACACCTTCCACTCTGCAATTGTTTTCGTTGCAGCACACGATCTCAGATCAGGTCACTTGCTATGCAAGTACGTCTCCGCAATATATTTATATATAAACTGATATATATCTATATAATAATATTTATATATATATATATATATATATATATATATATATATATATATATATATATATATATATATATATATATATATATATATATATATATATATATATATATATACATACATACATACATATATACATATATATATATATATATATATATATATATATATATATATATATATATATATATATATATATATATATATATATATATATATATATATATATATAAAGTAAAAGAAAAAGGAAAAAGTGAAGTAGAATGTAAAAGAGTCAAAAGGAAGTGTAAATACGGTTAGGCAACTTTTTAATCTCTACAAACGTTTCGATACATACAGATCCTCGTATATACATGATTTAAAGTTTAAATTAGATTATTTAACGATTTACCTGTATAAGTAGATCTATATGTATTTCTTCAGGCACTAATCAGTTGCTGTCTCAGTAAGCAAAATTTAGATTTCCATGCTGCAACGTCCATGGCTTCTTGTTTGTTGCAGGATGGACATCTAAATTTTACTTACTGAGACAGCAACAGATTATCACCTGAAGAGATCCATATAGATATTCTTACACAGGTAAATCGTTAAATAATTCAATTTAAACTTTAAATCCTATATATACGAGGATCTGTATGTATCGAAACATTTGTAGCTATTAAAAAGTTACCTAACCGTACTTACTCTTCATTTGACTCTTTTACTTTTTGCTTTTTTTAACTTTAAACTTTTTATTTTCATACACGAGGAAAGACTAGAATTGGTAGCATACCATAAGAATACTACTGGCTATTTGGGAATTCTAAGGGTGAACGAGCTCTATTTGTACTCTTATACGTTCTTAACAGAACAAAACTCAACTATATATATATATATATATATATATATATATATATATATATATATATATATATATATATATATTCATGTACGTATGTATCAGTTGATAATCGCCACCAACGAATACGAGAAAGTTCTCCAGAAAAGTTGAGAAGGAATCTTTAAAAAAATCTCCCCAAGGAACTTAACAAAGAACTGACTAGATCTACAAACCAGAATGTAAAATGATATTACTATAAGATTAAATTGATTAGAACTACCAGTGAAGTCATTCTTTTCCTCTTTCAAATATGATCTCTCTCTTTCTCTCTCTCTCTCTCTCTTTCTCTCTCTCTCTCTCTCTCTTTCTCTCTCTCTCTCTCTCTTTCTCTCTCTCTCTCTCTCTCTGTATATATATATATATATATATATATATATATATATATATATATATATATATATATATATATATATATATATATATATATATATATATATATGTGTGTGTGTGTGTGTGTGTGTATTTATTCTATCTTAATGAATAAAAATTCTTCTGATAGAATAAATGGGTTAATAGAAACCAATGTAGTAAAGAACACAAAAGAACTGTGGTTTAGTTCCTGTTTTTAAGGCAGGAACTCCTTGAAATTTTGGGTATTTGAGTATCCCTATGAATCACACAGGTTGTAATCCTTTGAAACATATGTAGGAATAAAGTATGCAATTATAACATGCGTTTTCTCCATTCCTTAAATTCTTATATATATATATATATATATATATATATATATATATATATATATATATATATTTATTTATTTATTTATATATATATATGTATATATACAGAGAGAGAGAGAGAGAGATTATATTCGAAAGAGGAAAAGAATGACTTCTAATCTATATAAAGACTTTACAAATGTCCCTAGGAGGTTTTTGCAGTTATTTTGGAAAGTTAAATTTCCTAACTCCATATTCACACTTCCTTATCCATCGTAGTCACGTTTTCTAGAAATGAAATAGAGTTGGCATCTACTTTCCCCACTTTTTTCATTTCTGTTAACTTTTTTCTCTGGCGTATATGTTTACTAAAATCTCGTTAGAGATTCCCAGTCAGCTGTGTCATATCATATTTTTGTTGTTTTCGTATTTATATAACCTTTAACGGCTACTGTCTATTACCATTAGGCTTCCGTATAATTAGCCACGTGTATTGATATATATACAGTTTTCGTTTTTATTTTGTCGTGTTGTTTCAATACAAGTGTGGCATACATTATTAATATTTTATTTTAATGAGGAATTTTATATAGTAAGTATTCTCCTGTAGTACTTTTCATTGTAACTTTGTTTCATAGTATGTTTTTTTTTGCAATTGTTTCTTGTTACCAACGAATTGCTAGTGTACGACGACTATATGAGCTGGAGTCCTGAAGTTTACAGGTTTCAGTTTTACGAAACTTTATATTGATTTCGATGGTCGTTAGTAGCTTGTTCCCGGATTTACAAGAGTATGGTGCGTTATTCATAACCGGAGAAGTGCAGATTTTTTTTTCTGTACTGTCAGCTCAGAGCGGCGGCCATGCTGATGCACCGCCGTTGATTGACAAGAAATCACATATAAAATTGACAAGAAATCATATATAAATTTTAATGAATAATATATAAAATTTGAAGAATAACAATTATATCATATAAAAATGTATAACCATATGTAAATATATATACACTTAGATGTGTGTGTGAATATAAGTGTGTGTGAGTATAAATTGCGTGTGTGTGAGTATAAGCATGTGTGTGTATGTGTGTGTTTATGTGTGTGTACATATTTTTTACATATATCAGTTTAACCTCGAAGTATGTTATTTTAGTGGCTAAAGTCATAGAAAAGCGTCTGTGCATGGTAAAAACCTTCATGATTTTAGTAAATGAGAGTGGGGAGGTGGATATGTGTGTATGTGTATACAAGCACACACAGGTATACGTATTTGCATATACGTACATATGTGCAATTGTGTGTATATATATATATATACTAGTTGAAAACATGCAGTTTCAAGGTTGGATAGGGAGACAGGGAGACACACAATCATACAGACACACACGCAGACCGACACACTGATACACACAAACAGAAACAAAGATGAAGGGATAGATAGAGAGAGAGAGAGAGAGAGAGAGAGAGAGAGAGAGAGAGAGAGAGAAGTTAACAAACACACATATACATGCATACATGCTTATATATTTACACACGCACATGAATGCAAGCCTGCATACATACATATAAATACACACATACATGCATGCATACATACATACATATACACAAAAAATACGCGCACATACATACACACATTCATACATTCATGCATACACACACATACATACGTACATGCATACATACACACACATACATACATGCATGCATATATACATGCATACATACATACATACATACATGCATACATACATACATACATACATGCATACATACATACCTACATACATACAAAGACTGACAGACATACAGAG
>NC_142946.1:12224440-12249440 GCF_046866305.1 Octopus bimaculoides | reverse complement strand
TATGCAAAGATACCTGTGTTTATATACATAAATATATACTTATGTATGTGCAAACATATAAGTATTCATATACATATGTGTGTGTGTGCACGTGTGTATTTGCGTGTGTGTGTGTGTGTGTGTGTGTGCGTGTGTGTGTGTGTGTGTTCGTATATATACGTTGGTATGGGGCGTTGCCTGTCTTAAGGTTAATAAAACCAATATTAAACTGGGGAATTTATGTATACACACATATCAAACGTAAATATGTATATATCCACAGGTATAAACCACACACACATATGCATAACATGTGTGTACGTGTGCGTGTGGGTGTGGGTGTACGTACGCGCGCCTACGTATTTCGTACGTTTACATGTAAAAGGGAATGTGTCAATATTCTTAGCTGCTGTCGACTGCTTGTCAACGGCACAGCTGAAATCTTGCACACTGTCAGGTCTTTTCGGAAACAAAATTCATGTGAATCTTCCCGATTAATTTTAGCTCGAAATACTAAATTTCAAAATATTTCATATCCTTGAACAGAGCAATGAGACATTGGGGAAAAGTTAATTTGATAAATACGAGGTGCATTTAAGAAGATCTGAGACTTTATCAAGAGCGACGTTTATTAATTCGAAAGATGTACTATACACTATTCGCCTTCCATGTCGTATCCTCTTTCTTCAATGCATTTCTTGTAGCGCTGAAGCCACTTCGTGACAAGCCCTATTGAATCCTCCAAAATGATGTCCGATACTCTTGTCGCAGTCTCCATTTTCTACGTGTTTTCAAAGAGACTGCCCTTGAGTTTTTCTTTCAGTTTGAAGAACCCCGAAAAGTCATAGGGAACAACATCTAGAATGTAGCGTGGGTGAGAGATAGTTTTGATGTCCATCTCTGTCAAGCTGAGTGTGACCAGGATTAAATATTGACGAGCAGTGTCGAGTAGGTTTTGACAAACAGCGCTGTAAAAGCCGTCTGTTTCAATCTGGAATAAAAATGCGGCAGTTCGGATTATTAAATGATTAGCAACGATAAACTAAGATTGCAAAAATCCAGCACATTTTTATTATCACAATTTGAAAAGTCTGGAAACTTCTGTAATTCACATCGTATATATATTTAAAGCAGTCATGTAAATTACGGCAGTGTTGCACAAAATATTATAAAGCATTTATAAGGCAAATTATAAGGAAATTCTAGTTGACTGGGAATACAAAATTTGTACTTTAAAATGATATATCCCTGTCATATCATGCGTGGAGTATTCCAAGTATGATAGCGCACAGTTTCCAAATTTTTTATATTTTATTTATTTATTGGGAGGAGGGAACATTTTGAAATTACAACATTCTAAAGATACGTGTGTATGTGTGCGTGAGTGTACGTGTGTTTATCGTTATATATTTAATATCCATCTATTTAGAAGCTTATATATTTATTCAAATATCTATTGTAGCATAATCATGTTTCATGCTATTCTATCTCCGCCGATTTACTTTGAACTTTATGGTTTTCATTATTATTCCGTATTCTGAGTTTACCTTCTTGATAATATATTTTCAAATTCATTATGGTATAAAAATTGTTTTTGAAAATTTCTTTTATGGGTTTCCTTTTAGTTTTGTCTGTGTGTATCAGTTACGTGTTTCAGTTTTGCAAAACGTTAATATATGTATTGAAATAAATTCATCTTAATGTGAATTTAGGTCTATGAATGTAAGTATATATAGCTCTAACTGTATTTGTAATATTATGTTAATCTTTTGTTTTTCATGTGCAAATTTGTGTTTATACATACATATATGTATAAGCGTAACTATATATGCGTGTATATCTATATTTCAGTGCATATTTATAAGTATATATTTGTAATATATATATATATATATATATATATATATATATATATATATATATATATATATATATATATATATATATATATATATATATATATATATGTATGTACACACACACTCACATATGTATATACACAGACAGACAGACATACAGACATACAGACAGATAGATAGATAGATAGATAGATAGATAGATAGATAGATAGATAGATAGATAGATAGATAGATAGATAGATAGATAGATGTAACTGGTATAAACAAAGAGAAATAAATTCCAGAGACCTGTGGAATATATTTGAAAAAAAAAGTGAAAAAGCTTATCTCCACTTGTAGAAACGGCAGGCCAATTACTAGGTGGCAAACGATATCAACTCCATATGAGGAGCGTGTGGATTATCTCGAGTATCAGCAGTTCTCTTAAATAAACAAAATGCTGAATAAGGTATATTTCATAAAATACAAATTAAATTCTTACCTGCCTGAAATTATCTCCCATTCCAGAAAGTGTAGATTAATTGGTTCGCGGAAAATTATATATATACTCCCGTGCGTGTGTGTTTTTGTGTTGATATATATATATATATATATATATATATATATATATATATATATATATATATATATATATATATATATAATTATGTGTATTTCTTCTATCTTAATGAATAAAAATTTTTCTGATAGAATAAATGGGTTAATAGAAACCAACGTAGCAAAGAACACAAAATAACTGTGGTTAGCTCCTGTTTTTAAGGCAGGAACTCCTTGAAATTTTGGGTATTTGAGTATATTTAACAATTTAAGGATTGGAGAAAACGCATGTTATAATTGCATACTTTATTCCTACATATGTTTCATAATCGGTCATGATGTCTTACGTTTAAGATGATTCCCATGCTTTCCCTGATGAGAAGGTTACAATTTTAATATCAAAGATCCCTATGGATCACACAGGTTGTAATCCTTTGAAACATATGTAGGAATAAAGTATGCAATTATAACATGCGTTTTCTCCAATCCTTAAATTCTTAAATATATATATATATATATATATATATATATATATATATATATATATATATATATATATATATATATATATATATATATATATATATAGATATATATACATATATATATATATATATATATATATATATATATATATATATATATATATATATATATATATATATATATATATATATATATATATATATATGTCATGGTCACACACACACGCGCACAAATATGTACGTGGCGTTTTCTGCATGAATGCACAGAATGTAATACGCGCATAGAATATACGAAGCGGTGTTGAAAAGTTCCTGGTTTTAAGTTTATTGCGAAAGGCCTGTTTGGAGGCCCAACTTTCCGAATTCTTTTCCAAGGCTTAGAAAACTGAAGGACAACTGCAATAAGTGTGCGAATCTGTGAGGAGAATGTGTTGAATAAAATCATAATTACCTTATCACTCTTTATTTTATTTTAACGAGAGCCAGGAACATTTCAAAACCTCCTCCTCTGATAAATTCGAATAACTTCTCATATAAATATCATTGCTAATATTTCGTTCTGATAATCTTTGTTGTTGCCTCTACCAACTCTTTCTCAACTGTTTTAAACCTTACGGCGGCGTGCTGGCGCAATCGTTAGCACGCAGGGCGAAATGCTTAGCCATATTTCGTCTGCCGTTACGATGTCCACTTAGCCTTTCATCCTTCGGGGTCGATTAAATAAGTTCCTATTACGCACTGGGGTCGATGTAATCGGCTTTATCCCTTTGTCTGTCCTTATTTGTCTCCTATAAGAAACGTTAGCACGTCGTTCAAAATGCTTAGCGGTATTTCGTCTGTCTTTTTACGCTCTGAGTTTAAATTCCGCCGAGGTCGACTTTGCCTTTCATCCTTTCGGAGTCGATGAATTAAGTACCAGAAACGTTAGCACGCCGGGTGAGATGCTTAGCGGTACGAGGGATGTATGAAAAGTCTTGAGTCTGAAAGAAAGAAAAAAACATGGTACAAAACTTCTGATGAAGGTACAAGACTTCAAGGCTCAAAACTTTTCATACACCCCACGTATTTCGTCTATTTTTACGTTCTGCATTCAAATTCCACGGAGGTCGACTTTACCTTTCATCCTTTCGGGATCGATAAATTAAGTACCAGTTGCGTAATGGAGTCGATCTAATCGACCGGCCCCCTCCCCAAAATGTTCGTGCTTTGTACCTAGAGTAGAAAAGAATATTGATATATATGTGTGGAGGATGTGCTTAGATTCGAAACAGCTTCTCTTAGAAATGTATCGAAGGCACGAAAATCTACGAGAATAAATTGTATTATTAAGGAGTTTCCACCGGGAATAAATATCAAATAAAATTTTTCGTATGATCAAATTCAAAAACTGACTTAGCACAACATGCACGTACACACAGACACACATATGTATATACATATGTTTATATATATATATATATATATATATATATATATATATATATATATATATATATATATATATATATATATATATATATATACGTGTGTGTGTGTGTGTGTGTGTGTGTGCAGAGAGATACTGAAGAGACTGACAGACAGATTTTGTTACAAAAACAGTACATGAATCGAAATAATCGAGGTACATATTAAATTTGATATGGATTTTTTGTGGAAATACTTTTCCATGCATATGTCAGTTTAATCGACATTCCCTCGGTTGTGACGACGATGATTCCTCTCGATCCGATCAACGGAACGATCGTGAAATGAATACACGAACCACTAAGATACATGCCTCTATGTAAGCTTAACTAGACACACACACACCCACAAACACAAGTGTATAAATCTGTGTTTATATGTGGTATATGTGTATATTTTTGTGAGAGAATGGGAGTGTTAAAATTGAGAAACTGACTGAACATCAATTATATTACAAAGTAAGAAAAGAGAATGTCAGAATCTATCATCGTTATTTATAAAGCCATAAAAATTGAAGCCAGCAAATTTAAGAACATTATTATAGAAACGTATTTTAATTTTAAAATTCGATACTATCCAGTATTTAATTAAGATAAGCTATCAATAACTGTTTGATCATATCATGCTAGTTTGTGATGAGTAAACGAAAAGGCTTGTCATAGGCGTCATAGAGAAAGATGTGTGTGTGTGTCTGGGCTTGTGTGAGCGCTCGCGTGTGTTTGTGTGAGTTAATGTGTGATTTCGAGAACTAAAATAGCTGCAGAGATTAGAGAAACGAAAGGGAAGAAAACTAAACAAATTATGAAGCCGTACAATTTAGATTTCTAAGATGGGAACAAATTCTTAAATTTTAGAGGAGAAGGACTTTAGTCGATCATAGCTGCCGCAATAAATAGAAGTTACTTTAATTTGTTGACGCAGTAAGAATGCAAAGTAAATATGGACTGCGATTTGAACTCGCATCGTAAACAGCCCTGTGTCTGATGCTCAAACGATTCTCTGCAATAGTGGTAAATGTATTTAGAAAAATGCAGCAAATTTTATGATGCATTGATTATTGTTGTTGTTGTTGTTGTTGTTCTTTTTGTCATTGTTGTTCTTGTCGTTTTTTTTTTTTCTATCGTGAAGACACCATTTCAGATCGTTCCTAAGTTCTTTGTTCGTTAAACTGTGCTCTTTAAAATCGATTTCACTGACCAAGATTCTGCGGAAGTGAACAGTTACGTTTTCTTCCCCTTCGGGGCGCGGAACTTCTAACTTTCCTTTCTTGAAATTACCTATTCTTCAAAAAGAAAAACGAAAAAAAAAAAAAAAAAACGAAAAAAAAAAAAATTACATGATATTATAAATGGAGAGTATGGACTGTTGTTGGGACGGAGACTACATAATTGATTCCCCACAGCTTCTTCTCACAATATGTACAGTTAATGGTATTGCAGCAACAGACACTACCACCACCAACAAAGACAACAACAAAAATAATATGCTATACAGCAAAAAGCAACACCGAAAACAACATGCCAAATGCAACCACCACCAGCAGCGCAACACATAACAACTATATTGGCGGCAACAACAGCAACCAATGACAGCAATGGCTTCGAAAGTCAAAGAATTGACAGTGATACCACTATTATCGCTATCGTTAGCAAAAGCAGCATCAAAGCTACAACACGACGACGACAGCAACAACAACACGACGATGGAGGTAAAAGTAAAGAAAAGACTGCTACAGCAGCAGGAGCAACAACAATAGTAACAGCACTCCGTCGGTTAAGCCGACGAGCGTTCCTGTTGATCCGATCAACGGGACAGCCTGCTCGGGAAATTAACGTGCAAGTGGTTGAGTACTCCACAGACACGTGTAGCCTTAACGTAGTTCTCGGGGAGATTCAGCGTGACACAGAGTGTGACAAGGATGGCCCTTTTGAAATACAGATACAACAGAAACAATGAGAGAAAGTTGTGGTGAAAGAGTACAGCAGGGTTCGCCACAATCCCCTGCCGGAGCCTAATGGAGCTTTGGGTGTTTTCACTCAATAAACACTCACAACGGCCGGTCTGGGAATCGAAACCGCAGTCCTACGACCGCGAGTCCGCTGCCCTAACCACTGGGCCATTGCGCCTCCACTAAATAGCAACACCACTGATATTAAATTTAAATTTTGGTACAAGGCCAGCAATTTTCGGAGTTGGGGATTACCGATTACAGCGACCCCAGTGGTTAACTAACTAATAGCTGTCACTCTGTCGGTTACGACGTCGAGGGTTCCATCTGATGCGATCAGCGGAACAGACTGCTCGGGGAATTAATGTGCATGTGGCTGAGCACTCCACAGACACGTGTACCCTTAACGTAATTCTGAAGGAGATTCAGCGTGACACAGAGTGTGACAAGGCTGGCCCTTTGAAATACGGGTGCAACTCAGTTAAGCACTGGGGTCGATGTAAGTAGATTTTAAGGTAGAATACTTTCTAACTACGTCACTCGGAAATTTCGGCAAAACCATGTCGAAACATCTCCTTCAAGTAGCATATATTTTAGCCCCTACAATTTTTTTGTCGTGTTGTAGCTTTGATGCTGCTTGTGACAGAATGGCTAATTCAGATCTACCTTGGCTGGATTGTGGAAAAAGTAAAGGTGGTAGATATACCATCAAATGTCACTATCTGCTGCCTAATAGGGGCCGTTTTATTCGATATGAAAAAAGAAAACTAACTTAATCTTTTCTGCTCTAGACACAAGACCCGAAATTTTGGGGGGAGGGGGCCAGTCGATTGGCCCGACCCATTACGTAACTGATACTTAATTTGTCGACCCCGAAAGGATGAAAAGCAAAGTCGACCTCGGTGGAACGTAAAGAAAGACGAAATACCACTAAGCATGTCACGTAGTGGTTAAGAGCGCGGGCTACTAACCCCAAGATTCCGAGATCGATTCCAAGCAGTGATCTGAATAATGATAATAATAGTAATAATAGTAATAATTGTATCAACAATATCGAAAAATACCTTAGGTATGAGAACCCACGTTCGAAACTCCCCCAAGACACCTGATGAAGGCTAGAGGGTATATCAGCCGAAACGTTGTGTTAACCACAAACAAAATGAGGACAAATATCTGTCAATTTTAAATAATGCACATAATTCCTCATCTCTTAAATATAGACCTGAAGGAAGGTGGCAATAACAACGGTTGAAGAAATACAAACATTAGTGAAGAAAAGAGCGACCACAGAGACTATAGAGTCAGTAACAATAGCAGATGAAAAAACATCGGCAACAGGAGCAAAATATTGTGTGTGTGTGTGTGTGTGTGTGTGTGTGTGTGTGTCCTCACTAATTGACAACCGGAATTGTTGTGTTTACAGCCCCATAGTACAGCGGTTCGGCAAAACTGACTGATAAAATAAATACCATGCTTTTAAAAGAAAAAAATATAAGTACTGGGATCGATTCATTGGACTAAAATTCTTCAAGGCGACGCTCCAGCATGGCCGCTGTCTAATAATGACTGAGACATGTAAATTGTAAAAGACAAAATATTACGTCTCAATTAGAAAGTCTTATCAATATCAACAATCTTTATAATCTGAAAGCTTTTTCCTTTCATCATATCGAATTCGATTATATAAGGTACCAGTGAAGCAAAGTGGTGGATGTTATCGACTAACTGCTTGCCTCCCATTAAGAATTGCCGGTTGTGTTCCTAAATTAGAAAGCATTATCGATATCAACCTCATCACAGCATGTATACTTAACGTTGACTAAAAGCATGTATTTCTGTAGATGACCAAAAGCATTATGCAATAATTTCTCGTGATGTAAGGCGACGACCTGGCAGGATCATTAGCACGGCGGACAAAATACTTAGCACCATTTCGTCCAACTTTACACTCTGAGTTCAAATTTCTCCGAGATCGACTTTGCCTGCCATCCTTTCCGGATCGATAAAATAAATACTAGTTGAGCATTGGATTCGATAAAAATTGATTTAACCCATTGCCCGAAATTTCAGGGCTTGAGCCAAAATTTAAAACGGATATTTTCTCAGTTCTATATTTAAGAGATGAAGAATTATGTACATTATTTACATGAATTATATTTGACGGATATTTGTCCTCATCTTGTTTGTTGTTAACACAACTGTTTCGGCTGATATACCTTCCAGCCTTCATGAGGTGTCTTGGGGAAATTTCGAACCTGGTTTCTTATTCTTAAGGTATTTTTCGATGATGTTGTTGTTGTTATTATTATTATTATTCAGGTCACTGCTTGGAATCGAACTTGGAATCTTGTGGTTAGTAGCCCGCTCTCTTAACCACTACGCCATAGGGCATAGTGGTTAAGAGCGTGGGCTACTAACCCCAATATTCCGTGTTCGATTCCAAGCAGTGACCTGAAAAATAATAATAATAATAATAATAATAATAATAATAATAATAATAACAACAACAACAACAGCAGCAGCATCGAATAGTACCTTAAGAATGAGAAACCAAGTTCGAAAATTCCCCAAGACACCTGATGAAGGCTGGAGGGTATATCAGCCGAAACTTTGTGTTAATAACAAACAAAATGAGGACAAGTATCCGTCAAATATAAATAATGTAAATAATGGATATTTTCTCGTGATCTAAAGCGGTGAGCTGGCAAAGTTGTTAGCACGCCGGACAAGATACCTAGCGACATTTCGTCCGGATTTATGCTCTGAGTTCAAATTCCACTGATGTCAACTTTGCTTTTCATCCATTCGAAGTCGATAAAATAAATACCAGCAGAGCATTGGGTTCGATGTGATCGACTGACACCATTCCCTGAGATTGCAAAGACCGGAGCTAAAAAACTTGAAACCAATGATTTTCTTGTGACGTAACTATGTTTGCACTGCATTCTTGTGCAACCGTAAACTTTCAAAAGTTACAGAATAATTTTGCACAGCTTACATCACACAGCTAATAAAACTGCATTGGCATGTTTTAATGAGGCCCTAGTAAATCCACCGCCGACAAACATCCCCACTCTATGTACAAAAATTATTTTAAAGGAAGTATATTAAAAATATTTTTAGAAATTTTAATAAAATAAACTTATCGAAACTACTCTAAGCTTATAGATATTTAAGAATTTTATCAAAAGAAAATTTATTAGATTTTTATAAACTTTTAATAAAACAAACCAAAGTTAATAAAGTTTTTTTCTTTAAATTTAATAAGTTTTCCTTTGATAAATTCCTTAAAATATTTTCATGTTTCCTCTTTTAGAAAAAAAGAATTGCTCGCCTAGATTTTTGTCAAGTGACGTTTACTTTCACTCCCACCCACCGTTTTAATATAATACAAGTATGATTGCTTTCTACGAAGTAACTTATTTATTTAAGATTATATTCGGTACTTTGAGCAACTGTTTAGTTTGTTATACCATTAAATAAAACATCAATGAGTATTTCTTATCTTTATGTGATACAATGTGGAAATAAATTAATAACACCCATCATCACTTCCCACGATATTTATTAATAATATAACATGTGAATTGAAACATGCGAAGCTACTAGAAATATTCAAATCAAAACTCGTTCAACTACAAAGCCACTTTAAAATCTAACCACATGTTTTAACTGCGAAAGCCTTCAGACACAGCCCAGTTTCTGTGGCTTACAAATATTTGACATAACCAACATAGAATATTGTGTGCGTGTGCATGTGTGCGTGCGTGTGTGTGTGTATGTGCGTGTGTGTGTGTGTGTGTATGTGTGTGTGTGTGTGTGTGTGCGTGTGTGTGTGAAGGGTCATAGCTCAGTGGCTAGGGGTTGTGCTCACAGTTTCAATTTCTAAAAGTAAAGTCAAAGGCTGGCCGCGTGATTCGAACTCATTTCTTCTGTAAATATGACGCAAGTTGTACCATTGAAAAATATACAGAGGATATTCTGTTTTATTTTCATTCTCCTCTAGTTACAATTTTTGAATGCTTAGTGAAAGTCAGTGGTTCTAAACCTGGTCCAGGTTCATATGGCCCTTCGGGTTTTATATAAGGTTTTGTTAAATTTTATGTGCAATGAATTAGTTATAAGAGGGTGAGTCAAAAAGTAATGCCATTTTTGTTTAGGACAGGTATAATTACCAACACAGGAACATGTATCATACATCAAAATGAAGCTGGTCCTCTGTGGATCAAATGCCCTACTTCTCAACATCCCTACTTTTTGATTAGTTTTCACTTCCTTGTCACTGAAATAATGTTTGCTTCTCAAACCCTCTTTCATGGGGCCGAAGAGATGATAGTCCAGTGACGAGGAAGTGGCTCAAAGAACAGTCAACAGAATTTCAGGGGGCAGAGATACATGGTCTCATTCGAAGATGGAACATTGCTATTGAGAGAAACGGTGACTGTGTTGAGAAGTACGGATGTGATCCACAGAGGTCCAGCTTCATTTTGATGCATGATACATGTTCCTTAACAAAATGGCATTACTTTTTGACTCATCCCTGTACTTCAACAATACACAACATATTTTAACAATGATTGATACAATTTCTATTAATATTTAATAATAATAATATAATAGGATTTTTTTTAACATTGAATGGCTTTAGGGAGATGCAGCTTAATAAAATAGGAATAAAAAGGTTCATGTGTAAAAAATGGTTGAGGACCACTGGTTTAGGCGAAAGGGCAGGGAACGTGATTATTTTAGGTCTGTTGTGGGTGATGACGTTAAGAATCTGTTTAGAATGTTGTAGATCAACACTTATATGTCGTACAAAGGCAAGGAAACTTCCAGAGTCGATGTTCTCGGGAGGAAGGCCTGGACACACCGGTTATTCAAGACAGAGTATTCACTGCAACAACAATGTGGTGAGGTGGAGAGACGGGTCAGAGTTGGGTCTGACGGCAGGCGGTACAAGACTAGCCAGCTATAAAGAAGAGAGGTCGTTGTAGTATGCTGAGAGAAGAGAAAGAGAAGCGATAGTATATCTGTAGTTGGAGACAGAGACTGGGGTTTATCTCTTAATGATTTCATGCCAATTGAAAAATTTAGATTAACAGAACCTCCATCCAACTGATAGCTTTTGATTGTCAATATCCTAAAAGTGCTATATCTTTTAAAATTGAGGTATTCAACTGCAACGTCGCGTACCCCAATAAATGAAACAAAAAGTTTCCCAAAATAACCTGCAACATTGAAAGGTAATAAAACTGCTCCGTTTGAAGTACAAATGATACTATTTCATTAAAGGTTGAAATCAACTTAGATGTAATTGTTATATTGTACAGAAAATTTGAATAGTAAATATAGTTTAATATTTTCAGCTAGAAATCACATTTTATGCAAAAGGAATTATCTTGTTCATGGCAAAATGCAAGGTTACAACCTGCAATGACAGAGATATCCTGATTCGTACCACATTTTCAGAAAAACTTTCTTCTTAATAAGCACAGAAATCATTTGTAAAATCAACAGGATACGAGAGTCGACGGTTAATATTTCGAAATGTAGTCTCTTAGATACAACATTATTATTTTGACAGTTGTGCCTCGTACAAAATGAGCTGAATCGATCGTTGTGGGGATCTTCTACAGTTCATCCAGTTCTTCAAAACATCTCTTAAAATTTTAGTTATATTTTATGTAATGTTTATCAATTTCATGTGACGGAATTTAGCCAACGGGCCATTTGATTTAGCTTCTTCAAAGAATATGATCGGTACCGTATAACGTTTTACTATTGTCTGCAAAGCAAAGTGTCTTGATAGCCTTTTAACTTCAGTAAGTGATCTGAGCGCTACAGCTTGATTTTCAGAAGCCTCTGCAAATTCTTCAAGTATAGAACTTTTATGTTTAAATCGAGAAAACGCTATAGATTCTTCTCATGAAAGTATCAATTTCGCTTGTTAACTTCTCTTCTATCCGTGCATCACAGATCTTGAGATTTTCTCCGTGTATTGCATAGTTGTTGCTAAACTACGCATTGCTATGGTACAACTAACTCTCCCCAAGAATCCCGATGCTCCATCAGGCGCAAAATCTAATTCTAAGTCTTTTTATGATGTTCGGTTTCCTTTTCTTCATGAACCTTATGATGCTGATAAAATAGAAGAATCGTACGCCTGCAGCTGAACTACTCCTCAAAAATATATTTACAAAAAGAAAACGTTTTATAATCAGTAGAATCTTTAAATCTGCATTTCATGTACAGATTGGAAATTTTGTTGAAAGTCATGATTGTGTTTTCAACAATTATCAACTTGTGAAAATTTACTGATGTTATCTCTATTACAATGTCTTTCTCCGAAATAAAATTGATAGTTTATAGAAATTTAAACATATTTTTTTGATTCTCCAGATGTCTTGGAGTTGAACATACTTTACAATATTCTTCTAGATGAGCTGAACTAAAGTGACGATCTTTTCATTTTGAAGGATAACAACACGCTTTGATCTCTTTGAGGTTTGATCACTTTCGCTCTCGCTCATCTGCACTGAATCGTAGCATGCGTAACACACTGGTATTGAGTAATAGAGGGGTTTGTTGCATAAACTTTTGCATAGAATATACATAGACATTGAATGCAAAAAAGTTATGCTCATAACGTTTAGATGTGAATCTGAAATTCAGACAAAATATTTTGTTGAAAGTATGTCTGTAGTTTCCAAATATCTTTCTTTCTACTTGCAAATATTTTCCAGCAATTTTCGTATCACGACAATACAAAAAAGAAAAAGAAAAAAAAAACTCCAATTTCCAAGTCACTCATAAATATTTCTCGCAGCTGAACTTTCATGACCTAACGAGCTTTCGATGTATCAGTTGTTACTATTTAGTTAAACTATTCAACTTTAAACAAACTAACAGTTTTTTTTTCTCTCTTTTTCTTTTACGCCCTTCGATTCTTTTGAATTTCACAGTGAATCGATATTTATTTTTTCAATAAAAACTCACTAAGCTATCTACAGAATTTGAATCAGATCTTAAACTTTATTATATGAATAGCGTCTGCTAAACATGGCTTCAGCTGCACAAAACTGGAACAGAATATGTGAGATGACGTAGATTAATGATGTGCAAACGTGATATTTGACAAACCGACTATTTAGTTAACAAAAATAGATAAAAGTTTGTCTTTTAATAAATACAATTAATAACAACAATATCGTTTTTGGCAAATAACTTTTTGTGCTTACATAGCTGTCTTTCATGAGCTGATAGAAAAACCTTTGTGCGAACACAAACGCACACAGACTTCAGAAAACAGTAATTTTGACCATATGTTGGGCGAACAAGAATGACTTAGCCCTGTGGTTTTCGACCGAGATCAATATACCCCTGGGGTCCACATAAGATTTTAGGGCCCGTGCAAGCTAGACGACAAACTGGAGATTCAGAGTAGTATATTAAGGGTCGATGGAAAAATGTAGCTTTAGATGTGTTTATTGAGAGAAACAGTTAAGTTTCTTTAATGTTTTCCATAGCTCAAAATACACAAGTGAATGGGTGAAAACCAAAATTGGAATTTGAAATAAGTATCTATAAAACGTGGGGAGGCGCGTGGTTTAGTGGTTAGGGGGTTGGACTCATGATCGTAAGATTGCGATTTCGATTCCTGGACCGGGCGACACGTTGTGTTCTTGTGCAAAACACTTCATTTCACGTTCTTCCAGTCCACTCAGCTGGCAAAAATGAGTATTCCTGCAACAAACTGGCGTCCCGTCCAGGTGGGGAATTTAACGCCACTGAAACTGGGAAATTTGCCCTTATGAGTCGACATGACACGAGAAGGGGCGCTTTAACTTAACTTAATCTATAAAACTAGTTTTTAAACATCGAATGGCTATGCGGTCCACCCGACCTAAATAGTAATCAAAGGGATCCATAAAAAAAACAAAAATGGTTAAGAACCACTGTTGCTGTTGTTTTTTTGTTTTTTTTTTCCTTCTCGAGACATGCCTGGCTCATAAGGGCCGGTTTCCCGGTTTCATTGGTGCATAGGTACCCCACTTGGACGGTACACCGGTCCGTCGCAGGTGAGCCGCTAGATGCATGAGGGGAGAGTGAAAGTTGTGGCGAAAGAGTCAGCAGAAGTTCGCCATTACCTTTTGCAGGTGCCGCATGTTTCGCTCATAAACACACACATCACCCGGTCTGAGATTCGAACCCGCGATCTGTGTTTGCCTCCAAAACTAAAACCGAATGTCGCCAAAACAGGTTCAATATTTCCAATCAGCCGAGTCAAGTTCACCAAGCGTTCAAACATCACAGCAACTACTAGCACGTTGTATTATTTTGCTATTTATCTGTCTTTTATCCCTTTTACATTATTTTATTTATTAGGTAGTCAAAACATCCGATTTGCCACTTACTACAGTAACAACATGGTGTTACAAAGATCTCCACAGCGAGCTATCATTTGGGGATATTCAACACACAGCAACACCAACCTCACCATTAAAATAGATGATATCATCGTACTGAAGACGACTAGTTATTTTCATCCGGTTATCAATGCCAGTATATGGACCGTGAAATTACCCGCAAAGGAAGCTGGTGGACCACATGTTATCACTGTCCAGTCATCTCTGTCCACTATCAGACTGGTTAATGTTTTGTTTGGAGATGTATGGATATGTTCCGGTCAAAGTAATATGCAGTTTACGACAATGATGGTAAGTACTAGCTTTGTCTTTCATATTTCTAGAGTCGATGGAGTTATAAAATATATGGCATTATGCCTCAGTGTCATTATTATTATTATTATTATTATTATTATTATTGGCAGAACCATTAGCACGCTGAAAAAATTGCATAGTCGCATTTCTTTCGGCTGTATTTTCTGGGTTCAAACTCTACCAAGGTCGACTTTGCCTTTCATGCCTTCGGGGTCGATACAATAAATACCAGTTGACTACTTGGGCCGATGTAATCAACCTGCCCCTTCTCACGAACATTTGTTTGTGCACAAAGTTGTTAGCTATCATTATTGTTATTATTACTATCATTATTATTATTATTATTGAATGAGAGAGCAGTGCATGCCATCAAAGTGACACTGGGGTAAAATATACGAAGCCCAATATTCCCATCATGACTACCCGTCTGATAAGGGTACACCAGGCACATGCTTCACAACCATATGTGCACAACATGGTGACCTCATATCAAGATAAACAGTGCATGACCTTGCAGGTGGAACCCAGTTAGAATTTTCTTCAGGTCGAGTAGCCCATCCCGCTCAAAAGGTCCCTGAATAAACTTTGTTTAAGGATGTTGAGCAAAACACCCATGTTTTCAATGGTGAATTATTCAAACCTCAAAGAATTCATCTCAACACATGGCTATGATGCTCCCCCACTACTTCTGCTCATGATCAGAGATGCACATATTGTCAGCCACCAAGGCTGAACTGAATGCTCAATTTGTTAAGGTCAAACAACTGACAAGCAAATCTGTGGTATTAAGCCCGTCTTTTATACCAAGCCTTCCACTTCACTTCTCAGAGGTCTCGATTTCACTTGCTGCAAGTAATTATATATGAGCGAACAGCAACACGTTGTTAAAGGCCTCACATCGTTTCTTTCTTCGATACTTCACACCTAAGTGATGATGGCTTCATTATATTTTCCAGATATGGCATTGTTCATCTGTTCAAATTTTATTGATGCAATGTTTACGGAAATTGCCTGCCACACTGTTGTTGTGCAGCTATCATCAAACATTTGGTCTTTTCTTTTCGTCCTGTGCTCTAAATCTTGTGGTAAATTTGTTTATAAATTCCAGTTAATTCATTTGTTCAACCTCCGGATTCTCCATTTGTCTTGGATACTTCCCGTTTCTTACTTTGATTTTCATGTTTTCTGCACTTGAAACTGATCGTAGTGTTCTTATAGAAGAATATATATATATTCCGACTGTTTACTTTCTGAGTTAAACACTCTTAACATCAACATTGCTTTTGTCCTTAACGAGGGCCGATAAAATAAAGAACTGCTCTAGTATTAGGACTGATGCTATCAATTAATTTCCTCTTATCAAAATACACAGCCATGGGCCTTAAAAAGAAATTATGATCTTGCTTTTGTCAATATTTTATCTCCTTCAGCTAAAATAGCCTGTTCTTTCTTTCTTTTAACTCAGAACATTTAAGTCAGTCATTCATTTCCCTCTACTTTACTTCCTGCCCATTGAATATGGAGGATTTTTACCACATCGTGATTTACACTCCATTTTTCCTACTGTATATTTTAGAAAAATGTTTTGTTATTGGCTTCTATGTAAACTTGTCCGTTGTTTGTTCTTATTTAAATCATTTTCTTCAGTTTAGTTAGTTGCCAATTTGTACTTAATTGCTTCCTTAATTAGAAAGAAAGAATTTTTTTCTTTCAAAACTAATTACTTTACATTTGATTGCTTCCAAGTATTTTTCTTGAACTGCTGTTTTAGTACTTTTCTATTCGCATTAGATTCTCTTCTTCTATGCTCTTGTCTATGTACGTACGTACGTACGTACGTACGTACGTATGTATGTAAGCATGTATGTATGTATGCATGCATGCATGTATGCATGTATGTATGTATGTACGTATGCATATATGTATGTGTTTATCTATCTATCTAATATATCTATATATATATTTATATATGTATGTATGTAAGTATATATGTATTTACGTATGTATATATGTATGTATGCATCTATCTATATATATACATATTTATATATGACGTTGGCCACTAACGTGGACATTTAATGTCCTAGAACTAGATCACATCTTATGCACATGTATGTATGTATATATGTCTATATATGTCTGTATATATGTATATAGATATGTGTGTGTGTATATGTGTGAATGTATGTATGTATCTATCTATCTATACGTATGTATATGTGCGTATCCATTTGCATAGAAATATTTATATATACATGTATGCATATATGTGTGTTTGTGTTTCTCTGTGTGTGTGTGTGTGTATGTGTGTGTGTGTGTGTGTGTGTGTGTCTGTGTGTGTAGATAGACAGACAGACAGTTATAGATAGATAGATAGATAGATAGATAGATAGATAGATCTTCTTCGGGTCGATTACCTCAACATGCTGAGTAGGTTTTTGTTTATCTGTCTCAGCACTTCAATACTCCTAATTTTCAATATATAAACGGTGAATCTCCTCTTTGTAACTGGTACAGCTAATGTATACATACCTATCATCATTCTTCTATTACCTTATTCGTAGCATTAAATTAAGATTTTAATAATAGCAAGCATCAACTTATGCAATGCTTTTTAAATTTTTTTCTTCATTTCTTCGACTTTTCATCCATTTTTATCTATACTTGGTATTTGAATAGGCGGTTTGGTCAAGTTCATTGACTTCAATTTCTCTACATAATTTAATGTTTCCCCTGTTAGGTTACCTTTCTATGTCGTTGTTCTGATACATTCATTTAATCCTATACATTTTTATTTTTATTTTTCTACGTGTGTGTCTTTGCGAAATTTATAAACATTTTAAAGTGGTTTTTAACTGCGCATTATTACTTGCAAATATTTAACCATTGATCGTTTCATTGAGCGAATTTATTAATAGAGTCATGGCTTGGCAGAACATTAGAAGGAATAATGTGTCTCCCTAGACGATTATTTTTATGGATACAGCGCTATATTTTTTTTATCTTATTTTTAATTAGTACTGATATGTTTGTTTTCCTTTTATATGGTTCATGTATTTTGTTAGTATTGGAGCAGTTTTAATTATGTAAAGAGTCCCCATGATCCTAGAATGTGATATCATGTCAAACGCTTTTCTGTGGAGGCTATTTTAAATTTTGCAAGCTATCGTTTGTATTTGCTATCGACAGCTACATTATTATTATTATTTTTATTATTATTATTATTATTATTATTATTATTATTATTATTATTATTATTATTACTATTGTTATTATTATTGTTGTTGTTGCCGATAATAATAACAACAACAACAACATTTGTGTTAAGGCGGCGAGCTGGCAGAATCGTTAGCACGACGGGCATTTCGCCCTTCTTTACGTTCTGAGTTCAAATACTGCTGAGGTCGACTTTGCCTTTCATCCTTTCTGGGTCGAAAACTTAAGTACCAAATAAGCACTGGTGTTGATATGATCGACTATCCCCCTCCCCTCAAATTCCAGGTTATGTGCCAATAGTATAAAGGATTATTATTATTATTATTATTATTATTATTATTATTATTATGAAGGTGGTAAGGTTGATAGTCGAGTACTGATACTTTTAAGCCTGCCAGTCACTACTGTCATTACGTCCACTTTCTTCATTATCCACAACCTGCGTATTTCCCATTTCAAATCGTCATAGTTCCTCAGTTTCCCTTATTATTATTATTATCATCATTATTGTGGAAGGCGGCTAGCTGGCAAAATCGTTAGCGCGCCGGGTGAAATACCTAGCGGTATTTCGTCTGCCGTTACGTTCTGAATTCAAATCCCGCCGAAGTCGACTTTGCCTTTCATCCTTTCGGAATCGATTAAATAAGTACCAGTTACGCAGACTGGGGTCGTTGTAATCGACTTGATCCCCTCCCCCAAGCTGCCCTTGTGGTAAAAATTTGAAATCATTATTGTTGTTGTTGTTGTTGTTGTTGTTGTTGTTTTTGTTCTCGTCGTCGTCATTGTGGTTGTTGCTGCTGTTGTAACAGATTTGAGGAGAGCAGTCATTTTCAACGAACGTCTGCGGAATATTCGCATTACCTTATACTTGACTCAAAATTTACTTCCCACGCATTTACATACATACATAAACACACATACACACACGCACACACACACACACACACACACACACACAAATGTGTATGCTTATGTCTATGTATATGTAAAGGTATTATGCACAAGACAACTTCAGTCGGAATAATTGAAATCAAATATAGCCAAGCTGAAGTCGTCCACCATTACTTAAGTGTCACGTGTCTACGCTCGTTAAAAGAGTAGCAGCTGGGTGTACTTTAATTTACATCAAATAACCATCTGAATAAGCGTTTGAACAAGAAATTTAAGTAACCATATGAGAATTCAACCAAATAAATATAATTGAACTCAGTTCAAAATCTGAATGTATGTGTTTCTGTGTACGCATGTATGTATTTATATATATATTAATAGTTATCGCCAAGCTAACATGGCAGTCCAGAACAATAGGAGGAATGCTGCCGTTAATTAGCTCCAAGAGGTCATTGCCTCTAGCGAGCTATGTGACATACCAACTTGTGTCCATTATAACCTTCGAACAGGGGAGGTCAGCCGCTTCCCATAGCTGCTCTGACATCTACGTCCTATTTTTCTAAACTGCCATGTTAGCTTGCCGATAACTATTAATATCCAGTACCGCTGCCGTAGTCTCCTTTAGAGAGACTTAGAAATACTAATATTTATATATATATAAATATTTATTTTTCGTAATGAGATAAAAAACCAAACTGGACACAGCCTTGGTTTTTTATCTTATTACGAAAAATAAATCCCTATATTCACACGCTGATATATGACCTACGTTGGACCCCTTATTCGTATAATCACCGAACCTGGAGCTTAACTGTGGTCTATCCATAGCACTCACTCAGCATTACCTGAAACCTCTGGGTCTAATTGACACCACTATCGCTCATAACCTCTCTCTTTCTCTCTCTGTCTCTGTCTCTGTCTGTCTGTCTCTCTCTGTCTCTGTCTGTCTGTCTCTCTCTGTCTCTGTATGTCTGTCTCTCTCTCTTTATATATTTGTAGGCATTCAATGGTAGCAACGAGGCTAAAGGTTCCATACATTACCCACATATTCGAGTATTTACTACAGCATATATGGCCGCTAATCAACCGGAATACGACGTCAAATGTGCTCTAGAACAATGGTCAGTTGCATCACCTGGTAAGTAGCTACAATTCATGCCTCCACAAAGCTCTCGTCGATCAATAGTACATGGTTGTTCTTAAATTTAATTATCATTGTATTAAACGAATCACTATGAGTGTTTGAGGTAGCACCTAAATAGTTGCTTGTTATGTTGAAAATAGCAACTAATTTTACTTCAAATAAAGACACTATTCATACTTTAAAATTCGAAGAAGAGCATAATGAAGTTCTATTTACTGTTTGACTGAAAAATAAAATAGAAGAGTCAGTGGGATAGTTATATGTCATACGGCTTTAATGAGATTGGGAGAGAAAAACAGCGAAATACATTTGATATTTAAATAGTAGATCTCGTGTTTTAATTGTATTTTTATCAACAGAAGCACTAGCGTCGTCAGCTTGGATGTATTTCTCAGCCATCTGTTGGATGTATGGTCGACGTCTCTACGAAGAACACAGAATTCCTATTGGTTTAGTCAGTTCTACATATGGTGGCACTCCAATTGAGGGTTGGTCCTCACCTGAAGTTCTGAACAAATGTCCAGAAACGTGAGTGTTAATTTAAAGCTTTGTTTCGCAAGCAGAATCCCTTTGACCCTTGGGGATCCATTTAAAATTTCGCTGTTAAGATTTATATACAAGAGCACTCAGAGAGCGCAAACTTCCGCCAAGGCAACACCAACATCCTCTCAACGATTAGACAGAGATGATTTTTAAAATGAGAATAACTCGACTACTCTCACAAGCAAGAATACTAAAAATGAATTCCACCGCTCTCTCCGGTACTGGATCGATCCTAAAATCTAATCAGTTCGTGCCAGTCACGAGGCCAAACATTCCTGAAAGTTTCATCCGAATCCATCCAGTGGTTCTTGAGATATCTTGGGACAAATAAATAAACAAACACGGCTGAAAAACAATACTTCGCCATTGCTAAGGCGGAGGCAATAAATTGGTTACACTTCTAGAGTACACAAAATACCTAATAATATTGAATTATAAAACGACAATATAATTTTCTTAAATAGCAAATGATTATGCGATCCAGTAGAATATATTAGGACGTAAATGGGCCCATTGGTATAAAGTGATTCAGAAACTGATATAGCGCAATAACCATTTAGCTACCGTTAACTATGGATGCAGGATCATGGAAACCTAAGAACTGATTTAATATAATTATACAACCAGAGTAAAATCAATATTAATATTAATTTACCTGCGTGTACGAAGAAAATTGTTTTGTTTCAGTCAATTTTTATATTCTATTATTATATAGAAAATTATGCGGATAAACAAATTAGATATATTAAATATAATAGTTTGGGTTTGAAATACTAGACATGTATATATGTATACATTCGAAACGAGAGAAAACAAAAGGTGGAGACTTTCAGACGATGAATATTTAGAGCTTGTGGAATCGATCACTTGTAAAGACATTGGAGTCAATGTTTGTATTATTTTAGCACTACTGTCTTCTATACTGAGAATCTTTGGATTTCATCTGTGGACTATATTGTATTACTCTGTGTGTTTATGTGTGTAATACATTGTAACTGTAAGAGTCTGACTTCCAGAATTTAGAGAAACTCACTCCCGATCAAACAGCCAGTAAACCGAATTTGGTTTTCTTTGGTAATATCCACTGTCTGAGTATTGTTTTGAATTATGAAATAAATGTTTGAGGAAAACGCTTTCCTTTCCCTCATGTTCTTTTGTTTAAAAACCTTTGTGCTCGACACGGGCAAAAACCCGCTGGTTTAAACTCACGCTTTTGATTTTATTTCTGGTTCTCGTGTTGATACTATTATAACCGAAGCCTAATAGTTATAATATGTTAAAGGATGCTGCAGATGTGTATTGAGTCAGACGCGGTATGCAGACCACCATATAACTTGTTAGACATTCGCATTGCCCCTTTATTCTTCTCTTCCGTTTTATTTTGACACGTGCATTGCGTTTATACTATTCTCTTTCGTTTTACGAAACAAGTATGCACATGCGCATTTCTTCTTCATACGGTTCTTTCCGATTCCGATTCAAAACTGTTTATGTATCACAACCATCTCATGAACTGATGACCAGGAAGAGAGGTTCGCGCTCTGATAATTGTCAAAAAATTATGCTATATCAGACCCTAAAATTGCATTAACCATAAAACGTATAAACCAAGTTCTAATCACTGAGTAATTGAAAGATGTTTAAAGACATAGTTTATGATTAGTAATCGAATAAGCATGGGTAATTGAACACTATTAAATGCAGCAACCAAAAAATAGTAATAGCGTACTTTTTCATACGTCGTGTTGATTAAGTTTTAAATTATTTTTAGTAATTCTTTTCTTGCAGTGTCACAATTATAGATGTATTTTAGTTATAGGTAAATGTTTATAGATATATAGCCCATATTTTTTTCTAATATGTTAATAAATCTAAGAGTTTTGATATAAAATTTAACTTGATATTTTAAAATATGCTCATAAATTTAGGATAATAAAAATAAATTTTTAACGTTATCTTAAATTTATTGACATTTTCGGTTGCTGAATTAGAGAATATGGTTCTTTTATGGGAGTTTTATAACGGGTTATATTAATGCTATGCAAGTAGCTCTTAGTGCATCATATCATTTATTTCTCTTGTTTGTTTGTTTTTTATTATTAATTTTATTACTTCGTAAAGCTGAGAGCAATGTTTCCCATGAATACGCTGACGACAAAACGGATCGGACTGTTTTTGCAAGAATTTTAAGACCACCTAAATTTTCGTTCTCAAAGGTCCACAGCCTGGAACTTAATTACAGTTATTTGTACATGCTTAAACATAATTTCCTTTTAATCACCTACGACTAGATTGAAAATCGGATAATTGCATTTCTAGATATCAATTTCCTCCACTCAAACGCATCTAAATCCAGACCAGCGAAATATGCTAAATCAGGTTATTTTTATATTAATATATGGCATCAAAATAACCCCATAAAACTACAGCATTCTCGAATTCAGCAACAAAAAAATTCGTTATATTGCTTTCTCTAATTCTTTGAATTGCTCAAATCTACAAGAAAACTACTTCCTCAAGTACAACCTTTAGAATTTTTATGATTTTGTTTTTGTTTCGCGCTATATTCAACTTCCTTAGGACTAACTTCCGCAAAAAAGTTTCTTCACACTTCAGATTTTCTGAATCTTCTTCAGATAAGTCCAGTTTACACTCAAAAAATTCATACAAAGTAAATGTATTTCACAAAACGTTTAAACGCAGTGAAATGTCCTTAAAAAGAACCTCAGTTAACTACACCAATCAAATTAATTCAGTTAAGCTATTCATGCTCTATTATTTTCATCTCTGAAAATAATCTGATTTTACAAATCGATCATAACTTAGTCCTCGTATAATATTATACATTACTAAACCGTTGTAAACTGATTCAATTTCAATTCAAATTAAATTATTGTTTATTGAAAAGCCCTTGCAGCTAGATTTGGTAAATATATTTGGCTATATTTATTACTAATCTCATCTCACCATCGAAATCTGTAAAGTGTACTTTTGCACACAATATTTCCTAAGATACATATAATGGATTGTAAAAGTACCTGAGGTTGCCCATAACCTTAAGCAAATTGCTTTTCAAAGGCCAACATTTTGGACTACTGTATCAGAACCACCAAAACAAATTCACCTGTGGGCCTTTTTTCTAAATATTATTTTCATGAGTTTTTCAATCAACTTCTATAAATTGGCTCCTCGTTAAATGGATATCTATCACACTGTCATGTAATTATAACTAATCTAAGGCGGCGAACTGGTAGAATCGTTAGCACGCCGGACGAAATGCTTAGTTCAAAATTCCACCGAGGTCGACTTTTGTCATTTATCCTTTTGGAGTTGATAAATTAAGTATCAGTGAAATATTGGAGGTCGATATAATTGACGAGTCTCCTCCCCAAAATTTCAGGCCTTGTGCTTATAGTAGAAAAAAATAAATACATACATACATACATACATACATACATACATACATCCACTGTAACGAGTTTAGTATAGCGTACAGACAGAAAAATGAGAATTCTATTTGATGGTATTCAGCCGAAATTTGAAAACATTATTATCATCATCATCCTCATCATCATCCTCATCATCATCATCATCATCATCAGTATCATCATTATTGCAGTATTTTTTGCAGGTCAGTTATAACGCTTACCAGCCTATTTTCCGGTCCTTTACGTTCTCATCTTATCCCTTAAACATGGAAATATATTTAAATTCCTGATGATGTTACATATGAAAACCCAAGTAGAATCCGACATAGCAGACGACCTTGTATTGACCCAACTCTGTTAGTTGTTGTTTGTCAAGAAGCGTACACCCTCGGTTTTCCGCTTTTTAAGTCAATTAAAGAAAAGTAGTTAATTAACTTGAGAATTCTGTACAATAATTAGTTAATTAATTATTTAAGTAAAGGTTCATCAGCGAATAAATTTTAATATTTGATTGAAATATTTACATGCAAATATAGCGTCGTTCACAATTTCGAAGAAATTTTCTGGGATTTTGTGTTATTGTTCATTATAAGCATTTAATTTGGGCTCTCGAATCATGAATTTAAATTTATTCTGAGGAATCCTTACTTAAATTATTAATTAATTTAAAGGATTCTCTGATTAATCATGTAATTTTCCTAAATTCTTCGTGAGTGAAATGTGAACTGGACACGCTTCTTGACAAACGAAAAGCAATTGAGTCGAGTCAATGATGAAGCCTCTACG